>NC_056750.1:35116578-35289078 GCF_019279795.1 Protopterus annectens
CTCATCCAGAAAAAAGAGGTCATTGTTCCCCTCTACTCATCACTCATTAGACTCATTATAGAGTGCAACACCCCTTTTGGTATGTACCTCACAAGACATCTACAACAACTGGAAAGGCCACAGAAACACTTCACAAAGAGGATTACTGGCCTCAAACAAATGCCCTAGGCAGACCGTCTCAAAAAACACCAGCTGTACTCTGTCGCATATCGCCTACTCAGAGGTGATCTCTGCCTAACATATAAAGCTATGTCAACCCCAGAGCTGCTGAACATGCTCCACGTAAAGAAATCCCAATCCCTCCGAGCTACACGCTCTAGGGACCTAAAGCTTGTCACCACAATAAACAGAACATGCTGGAGAGATAGATTCCTGTCTCAGAGAGACTTCCCATACTCTGGAACAAACTACCTATCTATATCAAACAAAGCTCCTCATTAACACTCTTCAAGAAAATAGGAAATTCACCTCGGGGATCACTTCTGTGGCTCTGCTTGACAGGGGCACAGGAAAATAATTTTCTTGGGTGGCAAAAGCCAGGGTACCGTTTGGCTAGGCTTATATAGGCCCTAGGGCCAATAGCCTAGTACCTACCTATGAATGCATTTTCAGGTTAAGGCTCCTAGCATAACCATCAATTTTTTTTTTTTTTGACAGATCTTATATGTTGGAAGATTTGTCTTTGGGACAGTGCCTAAAAAAGGCACAATGGGGCAGGCAAGAGCCTTGGCCATGACCCGGAATCCCAGGGGTGACAGGTGGAGGCCATCTCTGGCAAAGCATCGAGGCTGGTCAACCATGTCATCCCAGTCAGACAGATACTAAATCCCCTTGGAATGACACCATAAACTAAGCCAATTGTTGAAATCAATTATTTTTTGTTGGTATTGTGATATCATTATTAGTGAAGGCAGGATGCTGTTTAGGGCCAGGGTAAATCCTTCCTGAGACACACACTCTGAAAGCTCAATCGTGCTCTCTTCATATAGTCCAGGGAGGTACATCTCACATCATTCACACCAACAAAAATTGACAGAGTCATACTTGTACCTCTTGTACAGAGGCTTAAGTGCGTGCGTGATGTGGCGGATTCTGGCACCAGACAGACAAATGACTGTGACCTTCTCCTTGTCGAGCCTGGTAAGGGGGATATATTGCTGTGTCTCACAACTGAGTCGCCAATGACTTGTATGTTTGGTTTACTGTTATGCCTTGTAGACTGTGTTAGTTTATTGTTTTGTCTTATGGGCTGTGTTTGTGAGAAACTGGTGTGTTGTCTGCTGTGTGTGATGTGTTTGGTGATATTTGTGAAATGTTTATGAGTGTGTTTTTGAGGTCTCTGCTGTTTAGGTAAGTTTTTACTGAGGATCTCTGCATAGGTGTGTGCGTGTTGTGTTTGGCTATGTGATGTGGGTGGTGTGGTGTTTGTGTTGGCAGCTCCTCTTTGTTAGGAGTACTGACTGTGGCACGAGAGAGCATGGATTCCAGGTTACTGATGTAGATGCATTTCTCACAAGTAGTAGAATTATGTTGCTAGGAGAAGAGGGCTGTCAGTAAACATCAGGTAGTTGCTTCACTGTCTCAGTATGCCCATGTTGACCAAGCTGGCAAGAGAAACTGATGGGAATTGTCCAGACATAGTGTTCCACATAAACCACTAAACACAAACTGAAAAACTTGTAAATTTGAACCAAGCGAACAGAAAACTATAAGAGCTGGCAAAAATGTATAATAAAGGAGAACCTGTTTAACTGTTTTTACTGTTTGTCTGATGAAGGCAAGGCAACGTCCTTGCCGAAAGCGCTCACAAGATTAAACGGTTTTATTTTATTATACATTTTTGCCGGCTCTTATAGTTTTCTGTTCGCTTGGTTCAAATTTACATAGTGTTCCATATACTTGGGTGGACTTATGGAGAGAGGGTTTTGATAAGGGTTTGTCCACAAGACTGCAGACCACAAAATCCTTCTTAAATGTAAAGTAACTAGCCTAAAGCCTAAATGTTAAAACCAAAACGAAGATGCTTAGAATAACAGATAAATCTGATCAGGCTACCAACAAGCAGTAATAAATGCAGCAGAATAAAAGCACATGAACACTTAAGAGCACACAACAAAGCAAAAATAAGGTAATAAAGGAAGATCACAATTACAGTAAAAGTAACTGAATAAAGTGTAAATTTGTGTTTTTTTTTTTTTAGTGGAGAGGCAGGAAACAGAAGACAGCTCAAGACTAAGAAACTAAGAGAGATGGTCTTCCCAAATGCTCTCCCCTTACTTAGTAGACTGAGCTGATGAGATAGGACTAGGAGGAGTGTCCAAAATCAAAGAAGCAAGCAGGTAGTCCTTCCCAAATAATCTCACTGCACTCAGTTGACTGTGCAAATGAGATGGGAATGGGAGGAGTAAACAAAATCAAATTTACACAAACAAAAGGCAGACAGACAAAGGCCAGTAATAAACAATGAAGGAAATAAATAAATGCAATACAGTTTTGTTAATTAACAGTGAAACAGATCAAGTGGAAAAAAGTATACTTATATCAGCTTGGTATATCCAGGTGTTTGTAAAATCAAATATAGGCAGGTATTTAGCTCTGCTACTAAACACAATTTCACAGAAATGGATGTCTTTGTACCAGAAGTACAACAGACAAAGCAAACCCTCAGGCAATCAGATAAACACAGAGTGTCGACCAGTAGCTAACACCTTGGGTGGGGTCTATATTAGATGAACTAAAGTTCATCTTAGCGAACGCTCACATGAACGAAAATTGCGGAACTTGAAATCGCAATTGTGAGATTGTGGTACACTGAAGATGGGAATATTTGCCCTTTCCTCACTGTAGTGCGATCTCGGAGTAGGAATATATATTTAGCGGGGGGTGTGGGGGGCACAGCCCCCCACAATTGCAGTTTTGAGTTCCTGGATTTTCGCTCATGTGAGCGTTCGCTAAGATGAACTTTTGTTCATCTAATATAGACTCCCTTGGGTGGGCTGACTCGACAGAATGCAAAGCAACCCCCACTGTGAAATTAGCTACTGAACTAACTCTGAGAAACAAAACGCAGACAAAGAGGCCAGCAATAAACAATGAAGCAAATAAATAAATGCAGTACAGTTTTGTTAACTATCAGTGAAACAGATCAAGTGCAAAAATGTATGCTTATATCAAGCTTTGTGGATCAAGATGGTTACAGAATCAAACACAGCCAGATAATTATCTCTGCTATATCAGCTCTGCTATTATAACAGAAAAAGGGCTAGGTATGGTTGACTATAAGGGTGGGGTGATTTTTTTTTTTGTTTAGTAATAAATGCAGTGGTTACAACAGTAGAAAGAAGTATGGGAGAGGAAGGAAATGAGAAACTGTAGGAGTTCCATCCAAGATGATTAATTTATGTGGATAACTTGATCTGATTAACTAAGAATAAGTAATGAATGATGCAGTTATGTAAGGAGGTATCTTAGGGAAGGTAAGTTTAAGAATTAATAAAGAAAAAAGTAAGAGTAAAGAGAATATGTTTAAACAGGAGGAGTATATATTTTAATTATGAGAGATGCACACACATTAGGGATGAGTTTTGGTTAAAGGAAAGTTGTAGAGGGGGTGACGTAATGGAGGAATTTTAAGACAATGTACCAGCAGAGACTTTACCTGATTAATGGAGGACTTATGAGGATGGTTAGCTACATCAGGGGTCACTAATGGAACACTTATGAGGATGGTTAGCTATATCAGGGGTCATTAATGGAACACATAAGGATGGTTATCTATATCAGGGGTCATTAATGGAACACTTACGAGGATGGTTAGTTATGTAAGAGGGGTCATTAATGGAACACGTATGAGGATGGTTAGCTATATGAGGGGTCATTAATGGAATGTTTATGAGGATGGTTAGCTATGTAAGTGGGGTCATTAATGGAACACTTACGAGGAAGGTTAGCAATGTAAGAGGGGTCATTAATGGAACACTTACAAGGAAGGTTAGCTATGTAAGAGGAGTCATTAATGAAATGCTTATGAGGATGGTTAGCTATATCAGGGGTCATTAATGAACACTTATGAGGACTGTTAGCTATATCAGGGGTCATCAAAGGAACACTTATGAGGCTGGCTAGCTATATCAGATCTATATTAGGTGATTGAAACGGTCTATATTAGATGATCAAAACTTTAGGTAATCAAATACCTTAAGATCAACACCTAAACATCGAAAGGTGTAAATATTGAACGGCCACTTCCATGAATTATTTCGTAAGGAAAGAATTGGCTTGGCCGTTATCGGGAATCTGCCCTTTTCTCCACTGTAGAATGATCTTGGAGTTGGTATATTTAGTTAGTGGGTGGGGGGCACAGGCCCCCACTCAATTAGGGTTTGAAATTTTTTTTCCTCTAGCCAAGCAAATTCTTTCCCTACGAAAAAAACTGCGGAAGTGGTCGTTCGATGTTTACAGCTTTCGCTGTTTAGATGTCGAGCTTTAGGTATTCAGTTACCTAAAGCTTCGACTTTATAATACAGACCCCCTATATCAGGGGGTTATTAATGGAACACTTACGAGGATGGTTAGCTATGTAAGAGGGGTCATTAATGGAACACTTTGGACGATGGTTAGTTATATCAGGGATCATTAATGGAAGACATATGAGGATGGTTAACTATATCAGGAGTCATTAATGGAATGTTTATGAGGATGGTTAGCTATGTAAGAGGGGTCATTAATGGAACACTTATGAGGATGGTTAGCTATATGAGGGATCATTAATGGAACGTTTATGAGGATGGTTAGCTATGTAAGAGGGGTCATTAACGGAACACTTATGAGGATGGTTAGCTACATCAGGGGACAATAAGGGAAACCATATGAAGATGGTTAGCTATATCAGGGGTCATTAATGGAACATTTATGAGGATGGTTAGCTATGTAACAGGGGGTCATTAATGGAACACTTCTGAGGAAGGTTAGCTATGTAAGAGGGATCATTAATGGAACACTTCTGAGGAAGATTAGCTATGTAACAGGAGTCATTAATGGAACACTTATGAGGATGGTTAGCTATGTAATAGGGGTCATTAATGGAACGTTTATGAGGATGGTTAGCTATATCAGGGGTCATTAATGGAACGTTTATGAGGATGGTTAGCTATAAGAGGGGTCATTAATGGAACACTTATGAGTATGATTAGCTATATCAGGGGTCATTAAAGGAACACTTATGAAGATGGCTAGCTATATCTAGTCTATATTAGGTGATCGAAACTTTAGGTAATTGAATACCTTAAGATCGACACCCAAACAGCGAAAGCTGTAAATATCGAATGGCCACTTCCACAAATTCTTTCACAGGGAAAGAATCTGCTTGGCCGTTAATGGGAATCTGCCCTTTTCTCCACTGTAGACAGATCTTGGAGTTAGTATATTTAGTTGGGGGCACAGTCACCCACTCGATTAGGGTTCGAAATTTGTTTTCCTCTGGCCAAGCGAATACTTTCCCTACGAAAGAATTCATGGAAGTTGCCATTCAATGTTTACAGCTTTTGCTGTTTAGACGTTGAGCTTTAGGTATTCGATTACCTAAAGCTTCGACTTTATAATACAGACCCCCTATATCAGGGGTCACTAATGGAACACTTACGAGGATGGGTAGCTATGTAAGAGGGGTCACTAATGGAACACTCTGGAGGATGATTAGCTATGTAAGAATGGTCATTAATGGAACACTTATGAGGATGGTTAGCTATATAAGAGGGGTCATTAACGGAACACATAGCATGGTTGGCTACATAAGAGGGATCATTAATGGAACATTTATCAGGATGGTTATCTATATAAGAGGTGTCATTAATGGAACACTTATGAGGATGGTTAGCTATATGAGGAGTAATTAATGGAACACTTACAAGGATGATTAGCAATGTAAGAGGGGTCATTAATAGAACACTTACAAGGATGGTTAACAATGTAAGAGGGGTCAGTAATGGAACACTTATGAGGATGGCTAGCTATATCAGGGGTCATTAATGGAACGTTTATGAGGATGGTTAACTATGTAAGAGGGGTCATTAATGGAACATTTATGAGGATGGTTGGGTATATTAGGGGGTCATTAATGGAACACTTATGAGGATGGTTAGCTATATAAGGGGTCATTAATGGAATAATTATGAGGATGGTTAGCTATATATGGGGTCATTAATGGAATACTTATGAGGATGGTTAGCTATATCAGGGGTCATTAATGGAACGTTTATGAGGATGGTTATCTATGTAAGAGGGGTATTAATGGAACATTTATGAGGATGGTTAGCTACATCAGGGATCATTAATGGAATGTTTACGAGGATGGTTAGCTATGTAAGAGGGGTCATTAATGGAACACTTCTGAGGATGGTTAGCTATATCAGGGGTCATTAGTGGAACACTTCTGAGGATGGTTAGCTTTATCAGGGGGTCATTAATGGAACACATAAGGATGGTTATCTATATCAGGGGTCATTAATGGAACCCTTATGAGGATGGTTAGCTATATCAGGGGACATTAATGGAACACTTATGAGGATGGTTAGCTATGTAAGAGGGGTCATTAATGGAACACTTATGAGGATGGCTAGCTATATCAGGGGTCATTAATGGAACGTTTATGGAGGATGGTTAGCTATATCAGGGGTCATTAACTGAACACTTATGAGGATGGTTAACTATATCAGGGGTCATTAAAGGAACACTTATGAGGATGGCTAGCTATATCGGGTCTATATTAGGTGATCGAAACTTTAGGTAATTGAATACCTTAAGATCGACACCTTAACAACGAAAGCTGTAAATATCGAATTACCACTTCCACAAATTCTTTCATAGGGAAAGAATTTGCTTGGCCGTTATCGGGAATCTGCCCTTTTCTCCACTGTGGAGAGATCTTGGATTTGGTATATTTAGTTGGGCGGACACAGTCCCCCACTCGATTAGGGTTTGAAATTTTTTTTCCTCTGGCCAAGTGAATATTTTCCCTACGAAAGAATTTGCGTAAGTGGCCATTCGATGTTTACAGCTTTCGCTGTTTAGATGTTGAGCTTTAGGTGTTTGATTACCTAAAGCTTCGACTTTATAATACAGACCCAGTACATCAGGGGTCATTAATGGAACACTTACGAGGATGGGTAGCTATGTAAGAGGGGTCACTAATGGAACACTTTGGAGGATGATTAGCTATGTAAGAGTGGTCATTAATGGAATACATAGTATGGTTGGCTACATAAGAGGGGTCATTAATGGAACATTAATCAGGATGGTTATCTATATAAGAGGTGTCATTAGCGGAACACTTATGAGGATGGTTAGCTATATGAGGGGTCATTAATGGAACACTTACGAGGATGGTTAGCAATGTAGGAGGGGTCATTAATGGAACACTTACGAGGATGGTTAGCTATGTAAGAGGGGTCATGAATGGAACACTTACGAGGAAGGCTAGCTATGTAAGAGGGGTCATGAATGGAACACTTATGAGGATGTTTAGCTATGTAATAGGAGTCATTAATGGAACACTTCTGAGGATGGCTAGCTATATCAGTGGTCAATAATGGAACACTTCTGAGGATGGTTAGCTATGTAAGAGGGGTCATTAATGGAACGTTTATGAGGATTGTTAGCTATGTAAGAGGGGTCATTAATGGAACACTTATGAGGATGGCTAGCTATATGAGGGGTCATTAATGGAACATTTATGAGGATGGTTAGCTATATCAGGGGTCATTAATGGAACACTTAGGTTCATAGGTTCATACTAGGCTATCTGCCTGAGGGCATTTACAAGCCTAGCCCATAGTTTTGTGGCTTACGCCACCCCTTTAGTATGGGGAACTATACCCATTATTTTGCTGTGCCTCTGTCGAGCAGTGACACTGAGGTAATCCCTGGGGTATATCTGTGATCTCCCATCCATTGGTCAAGATTTCTTTTGAACAAGGCCAGCGAGGTGCTCTGCCTCACATATACCAGGATTTTGTTCCACAGCATAGGGAGTCTTTGGGTGATGAATCTATCCCTCCAGCACGTCCTATTAATAGCCGTGTCGAGGTTTAAGTCTCCCGCCCTTGTGGCTCTGACGGATCTAGATTTTTTGAGGTGAATCATATTCATCAAATCTGGGTTTGACATGGCCTTGTATGTTAGGCAAAGGTCACCTCTGAGCAAGCGGTAAGCGACTGAATAGAGCTGGAGTTCTTTCAGTCGGGCAGCATAGGACAGATGTTTGAGACCCTTTATCCTTTTGGTGAGGAACTTTTGTGGCCTCTCCAGCTGCTGCAAGTGTCGGGTCAGATACATTCCGAATGGGGCATTGTACTCAATCATTGGTCTGATGAGTGATGAGTATAGGAAGACTATGACCTCCCTTGATCTAGATGAGAATCCCTTCATGATAAGGTGGGCAATGTAGAAGGTCTTCCTAACTACTTTAGCTACATGGGTGTCGAATGACAGACTACTATCAACCTGGGTCCCCAGGTCCCTGATAACTTCTTCTGTGCTCAGTCAGTGGATTGCCACCTATTTGGTAGCTAGGGGTAACCTTGTTTTTCCCGAAGGGTATGACTATGCATTTTTTGGCATTTAACTTTAGGCCATGGCTCTGGCACCAGTTATCCGTTTCTGTGAGACCCTTCTGAAGGATATCTGTGTCAGATGTGTTTTCTACTATGGCCCAGTTTGCAGTCATCTGCAAACTTTGTCAGCTATAACCCTCCTGTGTTTGCTTGTACTTGGAAAAGTAGATGCCAAACAAGAGTGGGCCCAGGACTGAGCCCTGTGGTACACCACTTGTGACAGGCTTTGAGTCTGACATGGCGCCAGCAACTCTGACCCTGTGGGTTCTGTCACTCAGTCAGTTTGCAACCCATCTTGTGATGTATGGGTTAACATTTAAGCTGATGAGTTTTTCAATGATACCCGAGTGGGGTATTGTATCGAAGGCCTTCGCCAGATCGAGGTAGGCTGTATGGACTGCCTTTCCCTCATCAATGGCTTTGGTGACTGTTTGAAAAAGTCAACCAAGTTTAGAAGGCATGATCTGCCTTTGACAAAGCCAAACTGGGATGGATCCAAAGTCTGCAAATTTCCTATGTCTTTATTTATGAGGTCCATTATGATCCTCTCCATGGCTTTGCAGATAAGGCTTGTCAAGCTAATGGGCGGTAATTTCCAGGGTCGGTGGAGGCACCGCCTTTGTGAAGTGGGACCACAGTTGCAGTGCGCCACTCCTGGGTGCGTATCCAGAGGTAAGACTATGATTAAACAGCTGTCCTAGCTGTGGGTTTAATTCCTCGTTGAGTTCGTGGAGCACACAGCCGGGGACACCATCAGGTCCCATGGATGCTGTGTTTTTGCTTTGGAGAGAGCAGTTCTCACTTGGGCATTGGAGATGTTTGGGGGCTGCAATCGCTTGGTATAGATATCTCTCCTTTTGGGGAGAAGTTTGCACTGAACCTGTCAGCCAGTATGTTGGCAATGTCTGTAGGATCAGTAATCTTCACATCATTTTGAACTAGTTCTGAGCATATCTGGGAGTTTCCTCCCAGGTTTCTAACATAGCTAAAGAAGGCCTTATGATTGTCTTTTGAGTCTTTAGCTATTTTTCTCTCAAAATTTGCTTTGGATGATTTTATGAGAGCTCTTAGTTTTTACTTATAGTGATCAAGGGTGTCTTACCTTTTAAGGATTTTGCTCTATCTTGTAGTAGCTTCCTCCTTTTGTTGTAGAGTTTGTTTATGGCTGGGGTCCACCAGACTGGACGCTTGCCTTTGGTACAAAGAGTCTTTGTTTTGCTTGGGATTGCCTTATCCATGCAGTCCTGCAGGTGCTGGTAGAAGGCATTTGTAAGTGATTCAGCGGCTTGAGTACTGTTTTCCGCGCTCGGGGCCTTAAAGGAAACCACACTAGTCTTTAGAAGTGTGAAGTCGGCTTTCGAGAAGTTCTTTGCTGTGGTCTTTTTTATTGCAGGGGGGGGTGGGATGAGGACCTCCAGCGAGATTAGTTTGTGATCTGATCTCACCAGTGAGGGGTATACTTCCGGTGTTGAACATTGTGCTCCCATGTTCGTGATGATGAGATCAAGTATGTTTTCTCCTCTTGTGGGGATGGTGACTAGTTGTTCCATGGCATTTGAGTTTATGAATTCCAGGAACTTTTGGGCTAGGGTGTTTGGGCTTGAGTAGTGTTCCCAGTCTATATTAGGGTAATTGAATTCACCTAGTATGATGGTGTTTGGGGATACATTTATCCCCTCTAGTGTTTTCAGGAAGGCCATGTGAGGTTCCTGAGTTTGGGAGGGTGGCCTGTAACATGCTACAATTTGCAGAGCAGTCTTGCCTATGGTTAATTGCACCTGGATGGTCTCCGATGCATCATGCGTTGCCACCAGTCTTGAGGTGTGGGTGTCCTTGATGAATATGGATACCCCCCCCTTCTTTCTTGGTATTGTCCAGGTTTTGGGGCCGGAACGCATGATATGAGGTAAAACCTGGTAGTGCTGGGGTGCTCACAGGAGCCTTGAACCAGGTTTCTGTCACAGCACAGACATCGATGTTCTCCATACTGAGAAGGGCCTCGAGTGCGTGCATTTTGAGATTTAGACTTCTGGCATTGAGCAGCATTACCCTTAGTTTTTCCTTTTTGTGTTCTAGGGTGGTAGGTTTAGAATTTGAGCCTTGCCTAAAAAGGCACTATGGGGCTGGCAAGAGCCTTTGCCAATATCCGGAATCCCAGGGGTGACAGGTGCAAGCTGTCCCCTGCGAAGCAGCGTGGCTTGTCCAGCATGTCATCCCAGGCAGACAGACATTGGATCCCCTTTGAATGACACCAGAGTTTAAGCCAATTGTTAAAGCTGATCATCTTATCTCTGTATTGTGGCATCATTCTTGGTGAAGGTAGGATACTGCTCAAGGTCAGGGTCATACCTGCCTGGGCTACATAATCAGAGAGCACCTCAAAGTCTCTTTTCATGTAGACCAAGGAGGTGCGTCTCAGGTCGTTTACACCAGCGTGGACAATGACTGAGTCGTTTGTACCTGCTGTTGAGAGACCTGAGTGCTTGCGTTATGTGGCGGATTCTAGCGCCCGACAGGCAGCTTACTGTGACCTTCTCCTTACTCAGTCTGGTGAGCGGACGTCAGTGTGTCTGACTATGGAGTCACCAATGACTAGTGTGTCTGGCATTGTGTTTGGCCTTAAGGGCTGTGACTGTTTGACACTCTGACTGTGAGGTCTATGTGTTGCAGGTGTTGTGTTCTGAGGTGGTGGTTGTTTGGGTGTCTGCTTTGGTGGCCTCTGCTGTTTTGGTAGATTTTTGATCAGAGCCTCCGAGTATGTCTTTGTTTGTTTATGTGTATGATTTGAGGTTGTGATGGTACTATGTGAGACTGGGTCTATAGTGTGTGTGGTAACCTTCTCCTCCTGACTGGTCTTGCCAGTCCTATCAGCCTTGCTCAGCCTCCAGTTTGGCCGTATAGTTGCATCTCTCGCATGTATTTGTGTTTTGTGGGAGGAGGAGAGGGTTGTCTGTGTACATGAGGCAATTGTAACATTGCCTCAATATTCCCAGGTTCACCAGCTGAGCAGGAGAGGATACTAGCAACTGATCCCTCGACATGCTAGAAGGACTAGACAAAAAACTTTAAAAGAGATTCCGGGGGACGTGGGTGACCGAGAAATGGGGGTTTGTCTTTTTAGGGTGCTATCTATAAGAGTGCCGTATCACGGTAATAAGTACTGTAGGAGCAAGTGATAGGTTTAACAGATAGAGAATAGTCTACTTGGAGTCAAGTAGAGATGATCTTTTTAATTATAGGATACGCTGATTAGATCAGTAGTATAGTTCGAGGAAGGTAGTTTTAAGGGAAAATTTGAAGAGTGGACTTTAGGTAGCCCGAATAGTTTAAACCTGCTTAACCGGCGCTGCCCTAGTGTGCAACAGTGGCAACTCCGCGCTAAAGTGTGCTTTATAGCAGGGGGCTGGAAAAGACAGGAAATGACCCAAAATGGCCAATAAACTACAAGTTACTTCCTTAAACCACTCTTCTGAGGACAAACAGGCAGCTCAGTACTCCCTACTCCCACTAGTGAGTAAAGAAACTACCCCTTGACCAAACAAGGAAAATGGAGAAACACAGGAACCAAGACAAAGCCCAGGGAAGATGGTTAGCTATATCAGCGGTCATTAATCGAATGTTTATGAGGATGGTTATCTATGTAAGAGGGGTCATTAATGGAACACTTATGAAGATGGCTAGCTATATCAGGCGTCATTAATGGAACGTTTATGAGGATGGTTAGCTATATCGGGGGGTCATTAATGGAACACTTCTTAGGATGGTTAGCTATATCAGTGGTCATTAATGGAACACTTCTGATGATGGTTAGCTATGTAAGAGGGTTCATTAATGGAACACTTCTGAGGATGGTTAGCTATATCAGGGGTCATTAGTGGAACACTTCTGAAGATGGTTAGCTGTACCAGGGGTCATTAATGGAACACATAAGGATGGTTATCTATGTAAGAAGGGTCATTAATGGAACACTTCTGAGGATGGCTAGCTATATCAGGGGTTATTAATGGAAAACTTATGAGGATGGTTAGCTATGTAAGAGGTGTTATTATGGGAACACTTATGAGGATGGTTAGCTATGTAAGAGGGGTCATTAATGGAACACTTATGAGGATGACTAGCTATATCAGGGGTTATTAATGGAATGTTTATGAGGATGGTTAGCTATATGATGGGTCATTAATGGAACGTTTATGAGGATGGTTAGCTATATCAGGGGTCATTAATGGAACCCTTATGAGGATAGTTAGCTATGTAAGAGGGGTCATTAATGGAACACTTACGAGGATGACTAGCTATATCAGGGGTCATTATATGTTCATAGGTAGGTACTAGGCTATCGGCCTGAGGGCATAAGTAAGGCTAGCCAAAAGTGTCTTGGCTTTCACCACCCATGTAGATTAAAGTCTTGCTCCTCTATCGAGCAGAGCCACAGACGTGATTCCCAGGGGTGAATTTCCTATTACCCATCCACTCATCAAGGTTTTTCTTGAAGAGTGCTAATGATGAACTCTGTTTGATCTGGAAGGGAATTTTTTTCCAGAGCATTGAAAGCCTCTGGGTCAAGAATCTATCCCTCCAGCATGTCCTATTTATTGATGTGGTGAGGTTTAGGTACCTAGAGTTTGTAGCTCGGTGAGATTGGGATTTCTTTAAGTGGAGAATGTCCCTCAATTCTGGGTTTGACATGGCTTTGTATGTCAGGTAGAGATCTACTCAGAGTAAGCGGTATGTGACCGAGTAGAGTTGGAGTTTCTTGAGCTGGTCGGCATAGGGCAAATGTTTGAGGCCAGCAATCCTCTTGTTGAGGTACTTTTGGGGCCTCTCCAATTGTTGTAGGTGTCTTGTGAGGTGCATCCCAAATGGGGCATTGTACTCAATGAGGGGTCTGATAAGTGATGAGTAGAGGTGGTCAATGACTTCCTTTTTTCTAGATGTGAACCCTTTTGTGATTAGGTGGGTCACGTAGAAATATTTTCTGACCACTGTGGCAATGTGATTATCAAAGGAGAGGTTACTATCCACTTGGGTCCCAAGGTCTCTTATCACACTTATTATTTCTGTGTTAAGTGAACTTCCCCGTTTGGTAATTCATGGGTACATGTTTTTACCAAAGGGGATGACATTGCACTTTTTGGCATTTAGCTTGAGGCCATGGTTTTGGCACCAGGTATCTGTCTCGGTGAGGCCCTTTTGCAGGATGTCTACTTCGGCAAGGGAATCGATTATGGCACCCAGTTTGCAGTCATCTGTGAACTTGGTTAGCCATAGACCCTCAGTGTTCGCTTGCACTTCGGAGAAATATACACCGAACAGGAGAGGTCCCAAGACTGAACCCTGGGGGACTCCACTTGTCACTGGTCTGGCGTCTGCAACTCTCACCATGTGGGTTCTGTCCATGAGCCAGTTGGCCACCCATCTCATGATGTAAGGGTTTATGTTAAGGTTGGTGAGTTTATCTACGATTCCTGAATGGGAGATAGTATCAAAGGCTTTAACGAGGTCCAGGTAGGCTGTGTGGACCAACCTGCCCTCGTGTATGGCCTTAGTAACTGTTTCAAAGAAGTCTACCAGGTTTAGGAGACATGATCTATCCTTTACAAATCCAAATTGGGTAGCATCCAAAGTTTGGAGGTTACCAATGTCTTTGTTTATGAGTTCCATGATGATACGCTCCATGGCCTTGCAGACCAGGCTTGTCAGACTAATAGGTCGATAGTTCCCAGGGTCTGTGGTGGCTCCTCATTTGTGGAGGGGGATAATCGTTGCTGTGTATCACTCAGTGGGCACATAGCCTATGGTGAGGCTGTGACTGAACATGGAATTTAGATGGGGGGGGCTAGTCCACTATGGAGTTCATGTGCGCTTGTATGCAACTCAGCACAGCTCCTCGTGGTGTCCTGCAGAGTTCTACAAGCAGCAGAGAGTGGAAGAGTGACTTTCCATTGATTTATAAGTATTTTTCTGGCTTTCTATTTTCGACTGCTGTATTTGCCTAAAAAGCTAATTTTTATTACTAAACTAGCTCTGCAAGTTGATTCACTGTATTTCTGTTTGTTTCTAAACTGTTTTGCACTTTAAAAGTTTGTTTTTTGCTTAAATTAACTGGTAGGCTACACACTTAAGTGCGCTAGCCGATTTAAAGCATTTACTGTTTGTTACTGTATCGATTTTTTATCTGTTTGTAAAAAAAACAAACAAAAAAAAATATCCTTGTTTTCCCACCTTTACTGAACTAGAATAGTCCAGTCTTCAGATCTTGCTGATCTCTGGGCTGTGTCATAGTTCCTGTGTTGTCCATATCCTTATTTCGATAGGAGGAAGCTTCTTTGTTCACCAGTGGGAGTGGGGAGCACTGAGCAGCCTATTTGTCCCTAAAGGAGTGGTTCCAGCCCAGCAACTTGTAGTTTATTGGCCGTTTTGGGCCATTTCCTAGCTCTTTCTAACCCCCTGCTATAAAGCCCGCTTTTGCGTGAAGTTGTGCATAGCGCAGCATCGGGCAGCGCCGGTTAATCAAGTTTAAACTATTTCTGGCTCCGCTAAGTCTGCTCTTCAGTATTTCCCTTAGAACTGCTCTACTTTCAATCTAAACCGTCTATTCTCTACCTGAAAAGCCCAGCACTTGCTCCTAAAGCATTTTTACACAGGTAAAGCACTCTTAAACAAAAGGAAAGCACTACATCCACCTACAATCCCCTTGAGTACCCATTTCTCTATAGGTCCTTTCTGACTCAGTTACACAGTAATCCCTTACACTATTCTAGCATGTCGAAGGGTCAATTACTGGTGTCCCCTCCAGTTCAGCTGGTGAATCTGGGAATCTTGAGGCAATGTTACAACTGCCTCATGTACACAGACAACCCTCTCCTCCTCCTCCCAACAAATACAAATATATGTGAGAGATGCAACTATATAGCCAAACTGGAGGCTGAGCTCCCTCGACTCAGTACTGGCAAAACCAGTCAGGAGGAGAAGGCAACTACACACACACCACAAACCCAGTCTCTCATAGACCTATCACAAACCAAACACATAAACACACAAAAACATACTCGGAGGCTCTAATTAAAAATCTACCAAAACAACAGAGGCCTCCAAAGCAGACATCCAAGCAACCACTACCTCAAAACATAGCACATGCAACACATAGTTCACAAAGTCAGTGTGCCAAACAGTCACAGCCCTTAAGGCCAAACAACATGCCTGATACACATGTAACAGGTGACTCCATAGTCAGACACACTGACGTCCCTCTCACCAGACTGAACAAGGAAAAGGTTACAGGAAGCTGCCTGTCGGGCGCTAGAATCTGCCACATAACACAAGCACTCAGGTCACTCCAAAGCAAGTACAAATATGACTCAGTCATTGTCCATGCTGGTGTGAATGACCTGAGACATACCTCCCTGGACTACATGAAAAGAGACATAGAGGAGCTCTCTGATTATGTAGCCCAGGCCGGTATGACCCTGGCCCTGAGCAGCATCTTACCCTCACCAAGAATGATGCCACAGTACAAAGACAAAATGATCAGCTTTAACAATTGGCTCAATTACTGGTGTCATTCTAAGGGGATCCAATGTCTGTCTGCTTGGGATGACATGCTTGACAAGCCACGCTGCTTCGCAAGGGACGGCTTGCACCTGTCACCCCTAGACTTCCGGATATTGGCCAAGGCTCTTGCCACCCCCATAGTGCCTTTTTTAGGCAAGGCTCAAAAGACAAACCCACCTCCCTAGAAAACACAAGTGGAAAAAAACTAAGGGTAATGCTGCTCAACGCCAGAAGTCTAAACCTCAAGATGCACGCTCTCGAAGCCCTCCTCAGTATGGAGAACATCGATGTCTGTGCAGTGATGGAAACCTGGTTCAAGGCTCCTGAGAGCACCCCAGCACTACCAGGTTATACCTCATATCATGTTTTCCGGCCTCAAAACTTGGATCGAACCACAAAAGGAGGGGGAGTATCCATATTCATCAAAGATACCCACACCTCCAGGTTAGTGGCAACGCACGAAGCATCGGAGACCATCCAGGTGCAACTAACCGTAGGCAAAACTGGCCTACAGTTTGTAGCATGCTACAGACCACCCTCTCAAACTCAGGAACCCCACTCAGCCTTCCTGAAGACATTGGAGAGTATGAATGTCTCTCCAAATACCATCATATTGGGAGTCTTCAACTACCCAAACATAGACTGGGAGCATTACTCAAGCCCCAACACCCTAGCCCAAAGGTTCCTAGAATTCATAAACTCAAATGAGTTGGAACAACTAGTCACCACTCCAAGAGGAGATAATATACTAGACCTGATCATCACAAACATGGGGACACAATGCTCCACACCGGAAGTATACCCCTCATTGGTGAGATCAGACCATAAATTAATCTCACTGGAAATGCACATCCCACCCCCACCCCCAGCACAAAAGACCACAGTGAAGAATTCCTCAAAAGCTGACTTCACACTTCTTAAGACTGAAGTGGTATCCTTCAAGGCCCCTGGGCCAGTGGAAACCACAGCCCACACCGCTGAATCCTTTATAAACGCTTTCTATGGACACCTTCAAGAATGCATGGATCATGCAATCTCAAATAAAACCAAGACCCATTCCCCCAAAGGAAGGTGTCCTGTCTGGTGGACCCCAGCCATTAACAAGCTTTACAACAGGAGGAGGAAGCTACTACATGAAAGAGCAAAATTCCCAAAAGGGAAGGCATCTCTGATCAGTATTAGCAAAAAACTACGATCACTCATAAAATCATCCAAGGCCAACTTTGAGAGAAAAATCGCAAAAGACACTAAAGACAATCACAAGGCCTTCTTTAGTTATGTTAGAAACCTGGGTGGAAACTCCCAGATATGCTCAAAGTTAGTCCAAAATGACAAAAAATACACTGAACCCACAGACATTGCCAACATACTGGCAGACAGGTTCAGTGCAAATCCCCCCTCCCCCCAAAAGGAGAAATATCTATCCCAGCAGAGTGTAGCCTCCCTGACATCTCAGACGCCCAGGTGAAAGCCGCCCTCCCCAAAGCTAAAACACAGCATCAATGGGACCAGACGGTGTCCTGGGTTGCGTGCTACATGAACTCCAAGAGGAACTAAACCCGCACATAAGGCTGCTGTTTAATCTTAGCCTTACTACAGGATACGTACCCAAAGAATGGTGTACAGCAACAGTGGTCCCACTCCACAAAGGAGGTGCTTCTACGGACCCTGGAAATTACCGCCCCATAAGCTTGACGAGCCTGGTCTGCAAAGCTATGGAGAGGATCATTATAGAACTCATAAACAAAGACATTGGGGACCTACAGACACTGGATCCTACCCAATTTGGCTTTGTCAAGGGCAGATCCTGCCTTTTGAACCTGGTCGACTTTTTTGAAACAGTCACTAAGGCCATTGATGAGGGTAAGGCAGTTCACACAGCCTACCTTGATCTTGCAAAAGCCTTCGACACAATACCCCACTCGGGCATCATAGACAAGCTCACCAGCTTAAATGTAAACCCATATGTCATAAGATGGGTTGCAAACTGGCTCAAGGACAGAACCCACAAGGTCAGAATTGCTGGAGCCATGTATGACTCTAAGCCAGTCACAACTGGTGTCCCACAGGGCTCGGTCCTGGGACCCCTCTTGTTCGGCATTTATTTTTCCGAGGTGCAAGCAAACATAGGAGGATTGCGGCTGACAAAGTTCGCAGATGACTGCAAACTGGGCGCCATAATTGATACTCCAGCGGACACAAGCATCCTTCAGAAAGGCCTCATAGAAACGGATAACTGGTGCCAGAGCCATGGCCTTAAACTGAACGCCAAAAAATGTATAGTCATACCCTTTGGGAAAAACAAAGTACCCACAAATTACCACATAGGTGGTAATCCATTAAGTACGGAAGACGTAATCAGGGACCCAAGTTGACAGTAACCTCTCATTTGACACTCACATTGCCAAGGTGGTTAGGAAGACCTTCTATATTACCCACCTTATCATGAAAGGATTCACATCTAGTCAAGAGAGGTCATTGTGCCCCTATACTCTTCCCTTATCAGGCCCATAATTGAGTACAATGCCCCATTTGGGATGTACCTTACCCGACACCTGCAGCAGTTAGAAAGACCCCAAAAGTACCTCACCAAGAGGATCAAGGGTCTCAAACATATGTCATATGCTGCCCGGCTGAAGAAACTCCAGCTCTATTCAGTCGCGTACCACCTACTCAGAGGCGATCTATGCCTGACGTACAAGGCCATGTCCAATCCAGAATTAATGGACATGCTCCACCTCAGAAAATCCAAATCCACCAGAGCCACGAGAGCGAGAGATTTGAACCTCAACACAGAAATAAATAGGACGTGCTGGAGGGACAGATTCATAACCCAGAGGCTCCCTAAACTCTGGAACAGAATCCCAGTCCATGTTAGGCAGAGCCCCTCACTGACTCTCTTCAAGAGAAACCTTGACGAGTGGATGGGAGATCGTAGGTTTACCCCGGGGGTCATCTCTGTGTCACTACTAGACAGAGGCACAGTAAACTAAACCCTAAATGGGCATAGTATTCTCATTCCAAGGGGTGGCGAAAGCCACATACACTCTGGCTAGGCTTATAAATGCCCTAGGGCAGATAGCCTAGTATGAACCTATGAACCTATGTTGCCCGGTCCAATGGATGCTGTGTTTTTGGCTTTAGAGTGTGGCATTTTTACCTGCGTGTTTGTGATTAACGGGGCTCTACAATCATTTGGTATAGTTATAGGCCCTTTGGGGGTTGAGAGGGGAGTAAAGGTAGCACTGAACCTATCTGCCAAGATGTTGGCAATATCAATTGTCTCTGTATATTTTGTGCCATTCTGCACTAGCCGTGGTGGTGCAGCGGTAGCACTGTCGCCTCACAGCAAGAGGTTCTCCTGTTCGATTCTCGGCTGGAGCGCCTTCTGTGTGGAGTCTGCATGTCCTCCCCGTGGTCGAGTGGCGTTCTAAAGACATGCGTAGAGCGTTGCTTCGTTGAAGGTTTGGCGTCGACCTGGCACCTCGCCACCGTAAAAATCTACTGCCAATCATTAGTGGACCAGAGTTCCGCTGTGGCGACCCCTAACCGGGAAAAGCCGAAAGAACAACAACTGCTGTAGCTCAGCACAGATCTGGATGTTACCATGGAGATTCTTGACATAGCTAAAGAATGCCTTGTGGTTGTCTTTGGAATCCATGCCAATTTTTCTTTCAAAATTCGCTTTGGAGGATTTTATGAGGGATCTTAGCTTCTTACTGAGGCCCATCAGGGAGTTCCTCCATTCCTGGGTTTTTACTCTCTTTTGCAACAGTTTCTTTCTTCTGTTGTAGAGTTTGTTAATGGCAGAGGACCACCAGACTGGCTTCCTTATTTTGGAGGATAGCGTCTTGGTTTTAATAGGGATAGTACGATCCATGCACTCATGCAGGTGCTTGTAGAGTGCATTTGTGTAGGATTCAGCAGTCGTGACTGTATTATCCATCTGCAGGTGCATCACGAAGTTAGCCACCTCTGTTTTGAGTAGCGTGAAGTTTGCTTTGGAGAAATTTTTTACGATGGTTTCCTTGTGTGGGGGTGGAGTCGGGATGTGGATATCTAGGGTGATTAGTTTATGGTCTGATCTAACCAGCGAGGAGTTGATCTCAGGCGTTGAGCACCAGTCACCCATGTTGGTAATAACCAGGTCCAGAATATTGTTGCCCCTGGTGGGGGTGTTGATAAGTTGATCCAGGGCATTAGAGTTTATAAATTCTAGGAATCGTTGAGCAAGGGGATTAGTACAAGAGTAGTTTTCTCAATTTATGTTAGGGTAATTGAAATCGCCCATTATTAGGGTATTTAGTTGGACCCTCATTTTTTCCAATGTCTCCAGGAACGAGGAGTGTGGGTCCTGGGTCATGGTGGGGGATCTATAACAAGCTACAATTTGGAATGCATTTTTGCCCAGAGTTAGTTGCACTTGGATGATCTCAGAGGCATTTTGTTATGCAACTAGCCTGGAGGTGTGGATATCCTTGATGAATATGGACACACCACCGCCCTTAGTGTTTCGGTCTGGGTTTTGTGGCCAAAACGTGTGGTATTAATTATATCCTGGTAGTGCTGGGGTGCTCTCAGGAGCCTTGAACCAGGTCTAAGTCAGTGCACAGATATCGATGTTCTCCATTTTGAGGAGTGCCTCGAGTGAGTGTATTTTGAGGCTTAGACTCCTAGCATTGAGCAGCATTGCCCTCAGTTTTTTGTCACTTGTAGTTCTTACGGTGGTGGGTTTGTCTTTTGAGCCTTGCCTAAAAAAGGCACTATGGGGGCGGCAAGAGCCTTGGCCAATATCCGGAATCCCAGGGGTGACAGGTGCAGGCCATCTTTGGCGAAGCATTGTGGCCTGTCAAGCATGTCATCCCAAGCAGACAGATACTGGATCCCCTTTGAATGACACCAGAAGCTTAGCCAATTGTTGAAGTTGATCATTTTATCCTTGTACTGCTTGTGAAGGCAGGATGCTACTCAGGGCTAGGGTCATACCTGCCTGGGCTACAAGATCGGAGAGCTCTTCCATGTCTCTTTTCATGTAGTCCAGGGAGGTATGTCTCAGGTCATTCACACCAACATGGACAATGACAGAGTCATATTTGTACTTGCATTGTTGTGACCTGAGTGCATGCGTTATGTGGCGGATACTGGCACCTGACAAACAGCTGACAGTAATCTTCTCTTTGTCCAGCCTGGTGAGTGAAACATCAGTGTGCCTGACTATAGAGTCACCTATGACTAGTGTGTTGTGTATGTTGTTTTGCCTTATGGGCTGTGGTTGTGTGGCACACCAAGTTTGTGGGCTATGTGTTGTTTGGGATGTGTTGGTGGGAGGAGGTTGCTTGCGTGTCTGCTTTGGAGGTCTCTGATGCCTAGGCAGATTTAGATTTTTATTCAGAGCCTCCGTATAAGTCTTGTTGTTTCTATGTGTGGGTTTTGGAGGTGTTGGTTTAGTAGGACTATGTGAAGTGAGTGGGGTGCTGTGAGTTTTTACCTTCTCCTCTTGACTGTCTGCTCCAGTCTTGGTTGGAGAGATCTTTGCCTCTAGAGTGGCTGTATAAGTGCATCTCTCACAGGTATTAGTGTTTGGTGGTTGGAGGAGAGGGTTGTCTGTGTACATGAGGCAGTTGTAACATTGCCTCAAGATGCCCAGGTTCATCAGGTAGACTGGAGAGCACACTGGGAACTGTCCTTTGGACATGCCTGAGTAAGTAGTAAAGACTGTTTTCTTTTGTTAATTAGGGAAGTAGTAAAGACGGTTTTCTTTTGTCAAGCAGGGAAGTATACAGACTATTCCCTTCTGGCAAGTGAGGGGTTTAGTACTGGGGGGTTATTTAGTGCTGCAGCAGATTTGGAACAAGTGCTGGGCTAGAATATGCGAGTCTGAGTGCTTAGGCTGAAAGACTGACTAGACATAAGGGAAAAACTGAAAAGCAGACTTTGTGGAGCCGGGGATAGTTAACCCCAGCTAACCTGCGTTGCGCCGGAACACTTATGAGGATGGTTAACTATGTAAGAGGGGTCATTAATGGAACACTTATGAGGATGGTTAGCAATGGAAGAGGAGTCATTAATAGAATACTTATGAGGATGGTTAGCTATATCAGGGGTCATTAATGGAACATTTATGAGGATGGTAAGCTATATCAGGGGACATTAATGGAACACTTCTGAGGATGGTCATCTATGTAAGAGGGGTCATTAATGGAACCTTTATGAGGATGGTTAGCTATGTAAGAGGGGTTATTAGTGGAACTCTTATGAGGATGGTTAGCTATGTAAGAGGAGTCATTAATGGAATACTTATGAGGATGGCTAGCTATATCAAGGGGTCATTAATGGAACACTTATGAGGATGGTTATCTATATCAGGGGTCATTAATTGTACACTTACGAGGATGGTTAGCTATGTAAGAGGAGTCATTAATGGAACACTTACGAGGAAGGTTAGCTATATCAGGGATCATTAATGGAACACTTATGAGGAAGGTTAGCTATATCAGGGGTCATTAATGGAACTCTTATGAGGAAGGTTAGCTATGTAAGAGTGGTCTATCTGTTAGGAAAAGAAAGGAAAAAGGAAATCATGACTGTTGTATTTTCTTTTTGGGGGATCCAAGTGAAATCCTATTAAAATAAGAATAATTTTTAACAGGAAAGTGAAGGAGGTTCAGAATGATTTTTTTTCTTTGTTTTTCTTTACATTTTTTTGTGTGTTTGTTTGCTTTATTATAACAAGATTATTACAAAGGAAAGTTTTTTTATTAGAAAAAAGTGATGTATAAGAGAGAGAATTTTTAGGAAGGTTACTTTAGGAGGAGAAAGTGTAAAGAATACAGAAGTGAGTACATATTAAATATTTACTATAGACTTTCTGTGGAAGGTTAAAGTATAGAATATTGGGAGAGTACAGTACCTCATTATTATGGAAAAGATTATTTGAGGGTGGATATAGTGGGAAAAACATTTTTCAGTTAATAGTAGTAAAAAGATGGAAGGGGTATATAAACATATAACAGAATTTCTTTGGAGAAGTTTCTAGTTTAAAGCACGACATAGTGAATAATCCAATTGAGGACCAAGATTGTGGGGTAGAGAAAGAAATGAAACACAGTTTTTACAACAGAATAAAAACATTTTTGGCAGAAGGTGCATAATAAGTATAAATATGAAGACCTTAAAGTGATAATAAATATGATTTTGCATGGAATATGTGGAAAGAAATGAAACAGGGTAATAATGAAGGGAGATCATTTTTTTTTTCATAAACATAGCAGACATGGTTGGGGAGATAGGTATTCCAAAATAAGGAGGGGATTTTGGGACATATTTTGAGAGAGTTAAAATTATGGCAAAAGGGGTGGGAGGTAAAAGGTGTCTGTTTCCATTTTTGCTAATGTTTACTTTGCTTTATGTTTTGTGACTTTACGAATTGTAGATTTTTAATCTGTTTGTTTTCTGTTTTGTACTTTATATGATATAATACTGATGTACTAAATTTTATGTTATGGCCACGGGATATTTTGCATTCATTTGAACTAACACCGACTCAGGAAGATATGACCTCCCTTTAATGTCTCATCAAAATAATGATGCATACAAGAATGCAGCATCCCCATTATGCTGGACTGTAGTATCATTAATGAAAAAATAAATCCAAGCATCTGGTATTGGAATAGAACCCAGCCTTCTGACATTCTGGCATCAAATGTGGTGCCACCTGTTCAACCACTGACACTGAAAATTATCTCTGCCCAGTACGACTACTGTTTTGAAAATAAGTTCTCTGTTTAAAATAAGCTCTATCCCCCTGTCCTAAACTTGCTCGTGTGTTAACCCTACCCACAGCCATGTGCATTACAGTACCAAAACAACTTTCCCTAACAGCACTACAAAACACACCATCACGTGCACACGCTCACACACACACACAAAAATAAATCACTTTACTTAACTCTTAATTTAACACTCAAACACTGTTGCACTCAAAACCACACAAACCACCACGTGAATCTATCCCCTACCCTGTCCCTTATTCTAACCCCAACCTGCAAATACTCGCATACACACCATACCGTCACACTGCTCTCCTTCGTCTAATCTAAAGATTCACTCTTATTCCCATTTGTATACTTACCACCATCAAAATTACCTTCTTCCAAGCAACGTTTGCACAAATGACTTACAACTGTAGCTATATATCTATACATAGGTTCATAGGTAGGTACTAGGCTATCGGCCCAAGGGCCTACGTAAGCCTAGCCAACAAAGTTCTCTGGCTTACGCCACCCAAGAAAGTTATTTTCCCGTGCCACTGTCGAGCAGAGACACAGAAGTGATCCCCGGGGTGTATTTCCTATTTCCCATCCACTCATCAAGATTTTTCTTGAAGTGTGCTAATGAAGAACTTTGCTTGACATAGATGGGCAGCCTGTTCCAGAGTATGGGACGTCACTGGGATAGGAATCTATCCCTCCAGCATGTTCTGTTTATTGTGGTGACAAGGTTTAGGTCCCTAGAGCATGTAGCTCGGAGGGATTGGGGTTTCTTTAGGTGTAGCATGTCCAACAGCTCTGGGTTTGACATAGCTTTATATGTTAGGCAGAGATCACCTCGGAGTAGGTGATATGCTACAGAGTAAAGCTGGAGTTTTTTGAGGCGGTCAGTGTAGGGAATTTGTTTGAGGCCAGTAATCCTCTTTGTGAGGTACTTCTGTGGCCTTTCCAGCTGCTGCAGATGTCTTGTGAGGTACATTCCAAAAGGGGCGTTGTACTCTATAATGGGTCTAATGAGTGTCGAGTAGAGGGGAACAATTACCTCTTTTTTCCTGGAAGAGAACCCTTTTATGATGAGGTGTGTCATGTAGAAGGACTTCCTGACTACTGTGGCGATGTGACTATCAAAGGAGAGACTACTGTCCACCTGGGTCCCAAGGTCTCTTATCACGCATTTGGTGTTAAGTAGATTGCTGCCTATGTGGTAGTTCATGGGTTCAGAGTTTTTACAAAAGGGGATGACACTACACTTTTTGGCATTGAGCTTGAGGCCATGGCTCTGACACCAGGCATCTGTCTTAGCGAGGCCCTTCTGTAGGATGTCCACATTATTTGGGGACTTGACTATGGCTCCTAGTTTGCAGTCATCTGCGAACTTCATTAGCCAGAGGCCTTCTGTGTTAGCCTGTACTTCAGAGAAATAGATACCAAACAGGAGAGGTCCCAGGACGGAACCCTGTGGTACTCCACTTGTCACTGCTTTGAGGTCAGATTTGGAGTCTGCAACTTTTACAGTGTGAGTTCTGTCAGTGAGCCAGTTGGCAACCCATCTTGTGACGTAGGGATTTATACCTAGTTTAATGAGTTTAGCTATAATTGCAGAATGGTGGATGGTGTCAAAAGTCTTGGCGAGGTCAAGATAGGCTGTGTGAACCACCTTACCCTCATCTACGGCTTTGGTGACTGCCTCAAACAAGTTCAGGAGGCATGATCTGCCTTTCACAAACCCGAACTGGGTGGGATCCAGAGTTTGGAGGTTACCAATGTCTTTGTTTATGAGTTCCATGATGATACGTTCCATGGCCTTGCAAACCAGGCTCATCAGGCTAATAGGTCGATAGTTCCTGGGATCAGTAGTGGCTTCCCCTTTGTGGACTGGGATAACTGTTGCTGTGCGCCATTCAGTGGGAACAAAGCCTGATGCAAGGCTGTTATTGAACATGGTGCTTAAGTAGGGAGCCAATTCGTTCTGAAGTTCGTGTAAAACTCAGCCTTGGGATGTTGTCCAGTCCCATGGATGCTGTGTTTTTGGCTTTAGAGAGTGCAGCTTTTACCTGCGTAGTTGTGATTACAGGGACTCTGCATTCTTCCTGTATAGATATGGGCCCTTTAGGGGGTGAGAGGGGGGTAAAGTTAGCACTGAACCTATCTGCCAGGATGTTGGCAATATCAGCTGGCTCTGTAATTTTCGTGCCTTTGTGCTGTAACTCAGAGCAGATCTGGGTGTTGCCATCGAGATTCTTGACATAGCTATAGAATGCTTTGTGGTTGTCCTTGGAATTAGTGGCGATTTTGCTTTCGTAGCTAGCTTTGGAGGATCTTATAAGGGATCTCAGCTTCTTATTGAGGCTGACCAGGGAGCTCCTCCATTCATGGGATTTTACTCTCTTTTGCAACAGTTTCTTCCTTCTGTTGTACAGTTTGTTTATGGCAGGGGACCACCAGATTGGCTTCCTTTTTTTGGAGGATAGCGTCTTGGTCCTGTTTGGGATAGCACGATCCATGCACTCGTGTAAGTGCTTATAGAGTGCATTTGTGTAGGATTCAGCAGTTGTAACTGTATTGTCCGTCTGCATGGGTGTCATGGAGTTGACCACTTCTGTCTTAAGAAGCATGACGTTCGCTCTGGTGAAATTTTTTACTGTGGTTTCCTTAATGGGGGGTGGGGGCGGAATGTGGATATCAAGGATGATTAGCTTATGGTCGGATCGGACCAACGAAGAATTGACTTCAGGTGTGGAACACCGGTCACTCATGGTAGTAATGACTAGGTCTAGGATATTGTTGCCCCTGGTGGGGGTGTGGATAAGTTGATCCAGGGCATTGGAGTTTATGAATTCCAGAAAGTGTTGAGCTAAGGAGTTGGTACATGAGTAGTTTTGCCAGTTAATGGTGGGGTAGTTGAAGTTGCCCATTATTAGGGTGTTTGGTTGAACCCTAATATTTTCCAGTACATCAAGAAAAGAAGAGTTGGAATCCTGGGGCATGGTGGGGGATCTGTAGCAAGCTACAATTTGGATTGCAGTTTTGCCCAGAGTTAGTTGTACTTGGATAACCTCGGATACATTGTGCTGAGCAACTAGCCTGGAGGTGTGGATATCCTTAATGAATATGGACACACCTCCGCCTTTGGTGTTTCGGTCCAGGTTACATGGCCGAAAAGTGTGGCATGAGTTATAGCCTGGTAGTGCAGGGGGGCGCGCGCGCACACACACACACACACACACACACACACACATATATATATATATATATATATATATATATAGATTGATAGATGCACATACATACACAAACACACACACATATATAGATACACATACAAACACACACACACACATATATATATATATATATATATATATATATATATATATGCACATGCAAAGATATTAATAGTTCATATATCACTTAATTAACACCTACCTTTTTTAATATTACTTCAGAAATTACTATCATCTCTCAGTACACAGAGTTTATTTATCTAGTGTGTTCCAAAGAATTACATTAACTTCTGGTATCTTTCCAAGTTGATCATAAAAACAGGTCCTGTAAAGTTCATGTCTTAACCTAATCACCAAATGTTAAACTAATTGCATTTTCAGTTCTGGGTCTTGAACCAGTGTGGTTTTAAAGCACATGTAATGCATGGTTTAATGCCAATATTTAAATATTTTTATTCTGAGATGACATAACCGTTAATGATTTTTAACTCGGGTTATGTATTGTTTCACTCTCTCTAACTTTGAGTATTTTAAAATGAAAGTGGTACTTCAATCCCTCAGTTTTCAGAAAGTGTTAACTTACCTTGCCATCTTCAGTGTTGATATTTTCATTGTATGCCTTTACTATTGTCCGATCAATGAAAAGACTTCGCATAACCACAATTGCTTTTAACACTTTTCCAAGCGTCACCTTGAAGCAGAAAGGGAGAAAATAAAACAAATGATAAATGCTAGCACATATTCAGAGGCTCAGATGCATATTCAGTCTCATTAAAATGAACAGAATGGTATGAAGATCTGTAATGAAACTTCTATGCAGAAGGCTCTCTATGTACCCAAAGAAAAAAAGAGTAAACAGTATTCTGTTTCAATTAGTTTTGGAACTTTGCTCACTTTTTTCCTGGAACTTCAGTTATCAAAGTCCAGATTCTTTGTAACTAACAGCTCAGTCATGCAGTCTCTAATGAAACATTCCTGTTGTATAGCATTATTATAAGGAATGTAACTGGGGTGGCACATTCAGAAACACAATATAAGCCCTCCTTGAATATCAACCTATTAACTCACAGTAAATTTTGTCTTGGAAACTGGTGACACAATAACTGGACTTCATCATCAAGCAAGTGTAATATTTTAATTCAAGCAACAAACACTACAAATAAAACTCACCTTTTCTACAGCTTATGAAAATATGAATATAAGGCAGTAACTGGATAAACTGCTCAGAAGACTGGAAAATCAAACACAACTGCAACAAAAGCATTTCCGAAGTTCTGTGGTATGATGTTCGATCCAACTACATAACCTTTTGAATATTTTGCTCTTGAGCTTTTTGGAACCGAGGTAAAACTTGTTTCAGACTTTCTTTTACATGCAAATGGTGGCAATCATCAAATACTTCTTTTACAGGTTTATGAAATCATTTAAAGATTCATTGATATTCACTGTTCTATTCTGATATGGAACGGGCACACACTAGTTCTGCTGTGAATTCAGCTGCACAGTTCATAGGTGTTTACCAGACCAACGACCACAAGGGCCTCTTTAAGCCTAGCCATGCATCCCAAAACTCTGAAAATTTATGGATATCCCTGATAACTGTAAACATGGGCCTGGGAGATGAACCATTTAAAGGTTACCTGTATCCATTAGAGACATGGGTGCCAAACCAGGGATGAATTTCCGGTTTCCCATTCATTTGTCCAAGTTGCAGTTGAATTGGCTTAGGAGGACCTCTGCTTCACATGGATGGGAAGCCTGTTACATAGACAGGGTAGTCTCTGGGATACATACCTATTTCTCCAGCAGGTCATATTTATATCACAGGCAAGGTTTAAGTCTTTAGAACGGGTAATTCAGGTGCTGTTTCTTTTGTGGATATAAAGGAGGTCCATCAGAGTGGGATCTGACAATGCCCTATATGCCAGGCATATATTTCCTCTCAACAGCCTGTAGGAGACAGAATACATGGATAGGGTCTTGAGGCAGTCTGCATATGACATATTACTTACTTAGGCTTGCCTAAAAGTTATTTCATGCAGAAGTACAGTTCTTGCAAGATTACATGCCCTAAGGGATTAAGTCCTAAATACTGTTACACTAACCTGGTTCCGTGGTATAGAGGGATGAAGCCCCGACTGCAAAATGGGTGAGCAGGGTTCAGTTAGTAGCCAAGGCAGAAAGGAAGATGACTAAAAGGGGCTCACCTGTTACCTTCTTCTAAGAGGGGGAGGTTGTACATGCTTTTGAAGCAAACAGGGACCTTGACATTGACATTTCCCCAGTGGAGACTGGAGAACTACCTCTCGTACTTTGAGGTTGGCAGGTAGGGCTGCTTGCCGGCAACATCCCTTGCAGGAGTGAGGGACGTCCAGCACAGACAATCCATTACATGACCCCCTTCCCTAGCACAGCCAAGTGTGCTTATGGAGGCAAAACTGCAAAAAAAGAAAAGCATGAACAACCTCTGATGGTTGCCTTAATGATGGCTCCTCCCAGTCAACTCTCATTGTTGTGAAAGAGGAAGTACAGCTGTGTAAGTAAATTTACCATAAGAGTAGACGTTTGAATGATCTCTGCTGTAGAAACCTAAGCTAAGTGGGTTACATATAACAGCTGGTCAGCTTCCAAAGATCCAAAGCACCTGACTTAAAGAGAGGTTTGGGCACCAAGTCCTTCAGAGCTTTTATGCCAAGTGGCAGGTTGGCTAAAGGCTTGAGGACAATGATAGGAAAATGTTCACACCTTGACATTAAAACAGGCAAAAACAAAGGGGGTGGTGGGAGGGTGTGGCTACTGCAGCAGTTATTGTTATGGTATTGACCTACACAACTGCATGATGTTCTTCATATGGATCACTGCTGCAGTAGTTTAAGATATATAGGTAGATTTTATCATCTTAAATTGTGAGAAGAAAGAATGATCCAGAACACCTTGGAGAATGGTCCTAGCAAAGCCTGTCCTAGACCTAGAAAAGGAATATAGCTTATAGTATTTTGTAAAAGTATGTGTAAAGGACCAAGTTGTGCTTTTAGAACATTTTCCGAGTCCAACCCTTTCCAAAAAGCCACAAATGAAGCCAAGGCCATGGTAGAAAGAGCTTTAACACTGCCTGGAATAGTTTTGTTGTGGTGGGTATAACAATAGGTAATCACACAAGACAACAATTTGAAAATAGTCTAAATTGATGCAGGATATATTTTTTTTAATTTTACAAGAAAAGAACAGCAGATCAGGGATCCTGCAATATCTTGTTCTGTGAAGACAGTAACTGAGTATGTCTGTGGACATCCAAAGTATGAACTACCGTATCTCCCTCATACTAGACTCTGGAATGTCTGTGGACATCCAAAGTATGAACTACCATATCTCCCTCATACTAGACTCTGGAATGTCTGTGGACATCCAAAGTATGAACTACGGTATCTCCCTCATACTAGACTCTGGAATGTCTGTGGACATCCAAAGAATGAACTACGGTATCTCCCTCATACTAGCCTCTGGAAGGAAGACAAGGAGATGGAATGCTTGGCTAAAGGCAACCTTAGATACCACTACAGGCATAAATAAAGGATTTGTTTTTAAGGAAATCCTAGCTATGTGTAAAATAAGATAAGGCTGACCTACATAAAAGAGCTTCAACTTCCATACTCTTCTTGCAGAAGGTCAGAACACATAGTAAAGTACAGTTTTGTACCTACTATAAATGTAGATGTTCGAGTGTAGACACTGCTGTAGTCATTACACTTGGGTTATCCTGCCGTCAGGCGGTCCCCACAGTCGGCCAGAGTTCCAAAGTCTTGGTCCGGCGTCAGTTGCTGTCGCCTCCTCCCTGACGTCAGTGCGACAGGGGTATACAAGATGCAGCCGACGCCATTTTCTTCAGTTTTTCTTGCCCCAGATGTCAGGTGCCTCTAAATATGTAGGCAATTCCAATTGCTAATAAAATATACATAAGAAAAGCAAAAAAACAACTTACAGCTACTAGCAAATACTCCCCAAAGGTAGTAAGGATAGAAGACATAGGTACGTACCAACCAGTAAGAGGGGAAGGAGGGAGGGTAACCTGGACTGCAGCAGTGTCTACACTCGAACATCTACATTTATGGTAGGTACAAAACTGTACTATGTTCATCGTGTTACACTGCTGCAGTCATTACACTTGGGTAGAATCCCAAAGCTGAGGAAGGCTGGCTGGTCCTATAAGGCATTAGGGGTGGCTATAAGGCCCTGCAGCACTGCAGTGGCGAAGCCAGCTCTGGATTTAGAGTATAGAGGCAGATGGTAATGCTTGGTGAAGGTGTGTACAGAACTCCAAGTTGTTGCTTCCAAAATATCCTTGGTAGGTACTCCCCCTGGGGTAGGCAGTTGAAGTGGCTGTTGCCCTGGTGGAGTGAGATCTAATGCTGCTAGGTACAGGTTTTCCATGGTATGTGTGGCAGAAATGTATACAATGTCCTATCCATTTTGAAATAGTCTGTTTTGAAATGGCTTTTCCCTGTGCTCCTGCAGCATATGCTACCAATAATTGCTCAGATTTTCTGAAAGCTTTGGTTTTGTCCAAGTAGAAGCCTAACTGCCTGTGAATGTCCAAAGAGTGCAGTAGTCTCTCCCCTTTATTCTGTGGTTTAGGATAAAAAGTTGGCAGGTGAATAGTTTGGTTTAGAGCCACACTGGATACCACCTTTGGCATAAAAGTAGGGTTAGTTCGTAAAGACACCCTGTCCTGGTGGAAAATGAGGAAAGGTTCCACTGCCATTAGAGCCTGTAATTCTGAAACTATTCGCGCTGATGTCATTGCCAGGAGCAGAGCAGTTTTCCAAGAGATGTATTTTAATTCTGCTGTGTTGGCTGGCTCAAAAGGAGGTAAAGTTAGCTTCTTCAAAACAAAGTTGAGGTTCCAAGTTGGAGTAGGGGCTCTAAGGCAGGGTTCACTTAGTAGCCAAGGCAGAAAGGAAGATGACTAAAAGGGGCTCACCTGTTACCTTCTTCTAAGAGGGGGAGGTTGTGCATGCTTTTAAAGCAAACAGGGACCTTGACATTGACATTTCCCCAGTGGAGACTGGAGAACTACCTCTCGTACTTTGAGGTTGGCCCCTCTGAGGTACTGTTTTAACAGAGGATTAGAGAAAATTGGTGGATCCGTGTTGTAATGAGCAGAGATAGCAGAGGCGTGGATCTTGATGGATGAGAAGGAGAGTCCTTTGTCTAGCATCTCAGTTAAGTACTGTAGTATCTGAGGAATGTTTGGTACAAGAGGGTCAAGGCTGTGAACTTTGAACTTGGTTTCAGGCACAGAATCTCTTCCATTTATCCGAATAGGCTTTCCTGGTACTAGGCCTTCTGGCCTCCAGAATGACATCCAAAACAGCTTTGGAGAGAGGCATTACTTGCTTGACTAAGGAATCTTCCATGCAGCTAGGTTTAAGGTCTTTAGCTGGCTGTGTAGTATTTGTTTGTTGTGCTGAGTCAACAGATGTGGGATTTGAGGCAAAATCCAGGGTGGTTCTTGTGCTAAGCTCCTTAAGACTGGGTACCAGTGCTGGCGTGGCCAGTCTGGTGCAATCAGGATCATCTTTGGCTCTTCCTGCCTGGCTTTTATGAGTACCTTTGGCAGGAGAGATAGTGGTGGGAAAGCGTATACTTGTAGGTTCTTCTAGCTGAATGAGAAGGCATCCACTTTCCATGCTTGTGGATGGTAACTCCTTGTGCAGAATTTTTGTAGCTGGCAGTTTATTGGGGATGCAAAGAGTTCTATGTCTGGGCTCCACCATTTCTGTGTTATCATTCTGAATATTAATGGATTCAACTCACATTCGTGGGGATCCATGATGTTTCTGCTTAAGTCGTCTGCCAGTGTGTTTTTCTCTCCTGGCAGGAATTGCACTTGCAGATGAACTTGAAGGTTTATAGCTGTGTTCCATAAGGCCATAGTTTATCTGCACAGGGGGTAGGAGTGAGTGCCCCCTTGCTTGTTTATGTACCACATAACTGTGGTGTTGTCTGTCTTTAGTAGTAATTGTCCTGGATGCAGCAGGTCCTTGAAAGCTATAAGGGCATTTTGTACAGCTAGCATCTCTTTTTGATTGATGTGAAGATGCCTTTGTTCTGTGGTCCACGTGCCCTGAATACATTTGCCTGCCATGCGTGATCCCCAGGCGTAATCCGATGCATCTGTTGTCAGTGTTTGCCTGGCTGTGGGTTGTGTAAAAGGCTGTCCTTTGTTGATGTGACATGCTTGAGCCCACCATTGAAACTCCTGTTGAAGGCAAGGGATCAGTGGTATAACTGTTTCCAAACTTTGACAGTGTTGAGACCATACATTCTTTAGGTACCATTGTAGTTTCCTCATATGCAGTCTGGTATATGGAATTAGTAGTATGCAGGATGCCATGTAACCAAAGGCCTGCAGAATTTTTCTTGCAGGGAGCTGGGTCTTTGTTGCCATCAACTGAAAGTATTGAGTCAGTTGTCCTTGTTTGTCTGGCGTGAGATAAGCCATCTGGGCCGTTGTGTTCAAGCTGGCACCCAATAATATAATCTCTTGTGAGGGCACTAGTTTTGATTACTTTTCATTTTCTGTGTACCCCAGGCAACTTAATAACTTTTTTACAAACACCACATGCTTTAGAAGAGTGTCCTTGCTCTCTGCTTGAATCAGGCAGTCATCCAGGTACGGATAAATTTGAATTCCTTTCTGTCTGCAAAATGCAATTACTGGTGCCAGGCACTTTGTGAAGACCATGGGCGCAGTAGATAAGCCAAAGGGCAGTGCAGAGAATTGGTGCATTGAACCAGCTATGAATCTGAGGTATCTTCTGCAGTTTTGTCTGAGAGGGACATGCAGGTATGCCTCTTTGAGGTCCAAAGTCACGAGCCAAGCTTTCTTGTCCAGCATGGGAAGAAGCTGCTGTAATGTCAACATTTTGAATTTCGGGGCATCCAGGTAAGTGTTTATAGATGAAAGATCCAGAATGGGCCTCCAGGCTTTGTCCTTTCTGGGTACCAGAAAGAGTCTAGAGTAAAATCCTTGTGCTTGCTCCTGTGATGGTACCTTTTGAATAGCTCTCATATCCAAGAGTGCTGTAATTTGTTTTTGAGCCTCTGCCCATTGATTTGGTGGCAGATTTGGCATTCCTTTTAACCTTGGCAGAGTGTGAAAGTGGAACCTGTAACCTTGAAATATAATGTTGAGAACCCATTTGTCTTTGGTGATCATTTGCCAATTGTGGTAGAAGAGTGCCAGTTTTCCTCCCAAGGGGGCTGTCAAGACAGATATGTTTGGCAGCTGTAGTGGGAAGTCATTGGAGCTGCTTTTTATATGGTTGTGGCCTGTCTTCCCCTTCTTTCTGGCCTGATGCAACCCATTGTTGAGGCCTGTAAGGACCTTGTGTTTGACCTCTGGCTCTTGGATGTCTGTATCTTCCCCTTTGAGGTCTGTCTGTAATTGGAAAGGACCAATTCTTAGTTGGCCAGTTTCTAATAAATCTAGGAGGCTGAACCTGTAAGAAATCCTTCACCGTTTACATAGATTTTGCCTTGTCCTCCATTTTCTTTAATACCTCTTCTGCCTTAACTCCAAATAACACATCCTGCTGCAAAGGTGCATCCAATAATTTTGCTTTAACATGATCTGGTAACGTATGTTCTTTTAACCAAGCATGTCTTCTAATAACAGAGCCTGTAACTGCTGCTCTGCAGGAGGCCTCTGGAGAATCAAAACCACATTGCAAAGTATGCTTTCCCACTTGTTCAGCTGCATGCAATAAATCCTGCATTTCTTTAAAATTAGGAGGATCTGATTCTGGAAGCATTTTTTGTTTTAACTGAGACAGTACAAATTGCTGATATTTTAGCATGTGAAACTGGCAATTTAAGGCTCTCATTGCTAAAGTTGCAGACGTATATACTTTCTTTCCCCATCTGTCTAATGCTCTGGAATCTCTGTCAGAGGGAACTGGATTCTTGGCTGATGAGGCCTTGACTCCTTTGGGTCCCTGAGAAATAGTTTCAGGGTCAGCGACAGGACTTTTATACAGAAATTTATGGGAGTCAGGGACTCTGTAGTATCTGTCAGGTTTAACAGGGGCTGGAGGTAAGGAATCAGGATTTAAGCTGGAATCAGTATATACATCATCGACAATATCCAACACTGGCGGAATAGCAAGGGGTCTGTGTTGAGGTAATAAAAGGAAGTCTCTGAGCCTTTTCTTGGATTTTGAGTAATCCTGGCCTTCCCAGTGGAAATGCTCCCTCATGGTATGTAGGGTTTCCGGAGTAGTCCTCAGGCGGCGAGGCTGATGGAACTGATTCCTCAGCATCAGAATCCTCATAAGAGGGTAAAGAGTATCCTAAGTCTGAGGATGAATCAGAAGAGATGGACACCTGGTCGGATGAGTCATAGTCTGCATCCTGTCTAGGCCTTTTATCAGGAGGGGGATGGGACCCCCTGATCAGAGTAATTAGGTCTTCGGCCATTTTGAGCATTTGTTTCTTAGGCATGGAGGCCTGTCCTGGAGAATGCTGAATTTGTTTCTTTGACTTTAAAGGAGGCTTAGACTTAGCTGAGGGTTTAATGCTTAACTGAGTAGGTCTGAAGACACCCTCTGTAGCTGTGGGTTGCTCAGCTACTCTGGATCCCTCTGAAAGGTAAGTCTCGGTAGGCTGAAGAGCTTGTGCGTCCGAAGGCCCAGCCATCTCCACGTGGGAGTCAGAGGCGGCTTGTGGTTCTACAGAAGCGGTCGTCAGGGGCTGCGAAGGCGCCTCGCTGAAATCCGGAGAACCGGTGACTGGCCTGGAAGAGGCTTCATCGTCAGTTTTGGGCCTCGGATGCCTATCCTTGTCTTTGCGCTTTTTGTGTATTCCGGTCTTCGGAAGTTCCGACGGCATGGTATAATTGAATTTTCTACCAAAATAATGTTGGGCAAAATCAAACCGACATTTAATAGTGCGCTTGTTAAACCTAGCGCAAAACCGACAACCAGTAACGTCGTGGTCAGGGCCTAGGCATGGGATACAATAGGAATGGAAATCCTTATGAGGTATTTGCTTCCCACAAGAAATACAGTTATTAACTTTTACTGACATCGGTCTGAGGCAAGAAAAACTTTCCCCAACGGGATACTTAGCTTTGTAGAAGACTTCGGTTCTGGATTCGGAATGAAAATCTCAGGAGACGGCCGACTGGCACTTGCGAACTGCTTTTGCTTCGGGCACCACACGGCAAGAAAGACTGAAGAAAATGGCATCGGCTGCATCTTATATACCCCTGTCGCACTGACGTCAGGGAGGAGGTGACCGCAACCGACGCCGGACCAATACTTTGGAACTCTGGCCGACTGCAGGACCGCCTGATGGCAGGATAACCCAAGTGTAATGACTGCAGCAGTGTAACACGATGAACATCACTATTTTCCATGTCAAGAACCTCAAGGCAGCCTGATAAACTGGTCCAGATGAAGCAATAATTAGAAATTCTAACACCAAATTAAAATCCCAAGGAGAAGCTATCTGAAGTCTGTGATGTTTCATATGCAACATCCCTTTCCAAAACATTTCACATGAGATTGCATTAAAAGAGGAGGAACAAGGACAGACATGCTGGAATGGCCTACAAATGAACACTGACTGAAGAGAAAGAGAGGGACTAGGATACAAATAATGTGGAACTGCAGAAACACTAGCCCTGAAGAGGTGCTTGTTCCTTTCTTGGCACCAATTAGAAAACTTCAGAAAAAAAGTAAAAAGGTATTAAAATTCTATCATTCAGGCAGTCAGTTTTAATTGCTTGGGATTGGGTTGTATCAAACACTCAGTCTTGTGTGTGTAAATCCAGTCTGTGAGGGAGGTTGTAATAATTGTCTCTATCCATTTCCACTGTAGCCTGAGACAGAAAGGAGTCACCACAATGATCTTTGGAGAGTCTGAATCTTCATAATGACCTTGGACATTACTGGAAAGGGTAGAAAAGCTAATAAGAACCTTCCAATTCAAGAAAAAGAAAATGCACCTGTTCCAGGCTTTCTTGCATGGAGTACTGGAGTAAAACGTTGCCAGATTATTGTGCAAGTGGAAGCAAACAGTTCTATTTGAGGTGTGCCCCCACAGTTGGGTCAATTTTTGGAAGAACCCCGATTCAGTTTCCATTTGTGAGGGGTCTGTCATGGTCCTGCTCAGCTTGTCTGTCACACATATTTTGCTCTGATGGTATGCAAGATGCCTGTACAGTCAGATTGTGCTGAAAAGCTGTATCCTGGGTAACCATTGCTAATCTGTACGGAATATAAGGTCTGGTCCTCCCTTGCTGATGTAGCACATCAATACGGAGTTGTTGCTCTATTACAGGGTCTAATCACGCCAGACATATTTCACTTTCTTTCCAACAAACATCCAGTGATACTGTCTTTGTCTGGTATTCCTAAAACACATAAAAATGACAAGACCCTCCCTACAGATTAATTGTTTCAGCACAGGAATCCAAGACCTACCCCCTTGCTATATTTATAGTCTGGGTGCCGGAACCATAGAGTCAGGGGGAGGGGGAAGCCCCCCACTTTTACAGCTGCAAGACCTGTCAGGAAAAATTAATGAAGTGGAGTTTTTACGTTAACGTGGATTCGTGCGGGAAGTTAAATTAACTAAATTAGCTGTTCTTGTTCTCTTATTGCTCTGTGTTACAGGAGTTATGCTGCCGCTGTTCTGTTGGTGCTGCCTGAGGGGTGTGTGTGTGTGTGTGTGTGTGTGTGTGTGTGTGTGTATAAAATGTCCCAGTTAGGTGTACCTGGTGGTTAGTGTTCCTCAGGCTCAAACACGAGTCTGAATTCTCTACCCATATCACCACTTGTGATTCAGGGAGTTGAGTCTATAGTTCTCAACTGTCCAGATTTTCACAGAATATTTGGCTCATACTTTTGGTCTGATCCTCTTAAAATTTGTGGTTTTCTGGCAAATCAGTGAGAACTGAATTCACTAAATAATGGTAGCACTTTAAGTTTCAGTCTTCCTATCTTTCAGGAAACACATGGTAACACAAAACACTTTATCTTAGCAACTTTCTAAGATTATACAAGCAATATTTAAAATGTGTCCCTGTTTTTGGGCTTATGCCCCTCCCCCCAAATAAATGTTAGCTTTTCCCAGATTTCTTCTGCTACAAAGTTGAGAGATTTAGTCGAGTGTTAAGTGGATTTTCCAAGGAGCTGAGAGCTTCAGGGGAACAGAAGTTTAGTGCTACTTATGCTAAGTTGTTTGCATTGTTAGTAGCACAAAAGGTAGTATACTTAATTTTGATGCAGAAGGCTGTGGGTTCTACTCCCACAGTATGCAGATGGATTGCTGATACTGTATTGTGTTGTACTTTAAAGGGAATGGATGCTGCAGTCCTGCGAATGTCCTCCATTGGAAGAGTTACCTAGTAAAGTACAATTTTATACCTACCATAAATGTAGATGTTCGAGTGTTCACCCTGCTGCAGTAATCACACTTGGGTTATCCTGTCATCAGGCGGTCCCGCAGTCGGCCGGAATTCCAAAGTCTTGGTCCGGTGTCGGTTGCTGTCGCCTCTTCCCTGACGTCAGTGCGCCAGGGGTATATATAGTGCAACCGACGCCATTTTCTTCAGTTTTTCTTGCCCCAGATGTCAGGTGCCCCCCCCCAAAAAGATGATCAGAAATTAGTACCAAATGGAGTAACCTCTGCCCAAACACAAAATCCTTTCAGTTATAAGCAAATACATCATTTAGCCAGTAGATCAGAGGGGATGGAGGGAGGGTAACCTGGACTGCAGCAGGGTGAACACTCAACATCTACATTTATGGTAGGTACAAAACTGTACTATGTTCATCATGTTACCCTGCTGCAGTCATCACACTTTTGTAGAATCCCAAAGCTAAGGAAGGGGGGAGGTATCATAGAGGGTTAGTGGAGGCTATAAGGCCCTGCAGAACTGCAGTGGCGAAGCCCGCCCTGGTCTTAGAGTAAAGAGGTAAGTGATAGTGTTTGGTAAAGGTGTGTACTGAACTCCAAGTTGCAGCTTCTAAAATCTCCTTGGTTGGAACCCCCCTTAGAAAGGCTGTAGAGGTAGCTTTTGCCCTGGTAGAGTGGGACCTAATGGTAGCAGGAATTGGTCTCCCATGATGAGTATAGCAGAAACGTATGCAATGACCTATCCATTTAGAAATGGTTTGCTTTGATATAGCCTTCCCTGGTCAGATTTTCTGAAAGCCTTAGTTTTGTCCAAGTAGTAACGAAGTTGCCTGTGAATGTCCAAGGAATGCAGGAGTCTCTCACCTTTGTTCTGTGGATTTGGGAAGAAGGTGGGTAAGTGGATGGTTTGATTTAAATCCACACTGGAAACCACCTTAGGCATAAAGGAAGGATTAGTTCGTAGAGAAACTCTGTCTTGATGAAAAATGAGGAAAGGTTCCACTGCCATTAGTGCCTGTAGCTCTGAGACTCTTCTAGCTGAAGTTATTGCTAGGAGCAGGGCAGTTTTCCATGATAGGAACTGAAGATCTGCAGAGAAAGCTGGTTCAAAGGGAGGCAGTGTTAGTTTTTCCAGAACAAAATTGAGGTCCCATGTAGGTGTAGGAGCTCTCCTGGGTGGAACTGCCTTAGAAGGGGATGTGAAAATAAAGGTGGATCTGTGTTTTAGTGAGCTGAAATAGCTGAAGCATGGATTTTAATGGAGGAGAAAGAAAGTCCTTTGTGCAACATCTCAGCTAAATACTATAGAATGTGAGGCATGTGAGGCTGAATTGTGTCTTGGTCTTTAGCTTGGTTCCAAGCACAAAACCTTTTCCATTTGTCCGAGTAAGCCTTCCTGGTGCTTGGCCTCCTGGCTTCCAGAATAACATCCAGAACTGTTTGGGAAAGAGGAGCTGGTTGTATGTTTAGTTGATTTGCCATGCAGCCAGATTTAAAGTTTTGAGCTGGCGGTGAAGAATCTGATTGTTTTGTTGTGTGAGCAAATGGGGGATTTGAGGCAATATCCATGGTGGGCTGTGGGCCATATTTCTCAATAGTGGGTACCAGTGCTGGCGTGGCCAGTCTGGGGCTATGAGAATCAGTCTTGGTCTCTCCTTTCTGACTTTCAGAAGAACCTTTGTGAGGAGAGGCAATGGAGGGAAGGCATATACTCTTAGGTTTTTCCAACAGAAAGAGAGAGCGTCCACTTTCCAAGCTTGATGGTGAAATGTCCTTGTACAAAATTTTGTTAGTTGATAGTTTTTAGAGGACTGGCAAACAGGTCTACGTCTGGAAGGCCCCATTTTTGAGTTATCATTGCAAATATTTGTGGATCTAGTTTCCACTCGTGAGGATCCTTGATGTTTCTGCTGAGGTCGTCTGCCAATGTGTTCTTCTGTCCTGGCAGGAATTGAGCTTGCAACTGAACTTGGTAAGCCAGAGCTGTGTTCCATAAGATCATTGCTTGCCTGCATAGAGGGTAGGAATGTGTACCCCCTTGTTTGTTTATGTACCACATTACAGTGGTGTTGTCCGTCTTTATTGCAAGTTGTCCTGGATGTAACAGATCCTTGAAGGCTGTCAGAGCTTTCTGTACAGCTAGCATCTCTTTTTGATTTATGTGCGGATTTCTTTGATCTGCAGTCCATAGGCCTTGAATGCATTGTCCTGCCATGTGTGCCCCCCAGGCGTTGTCTGAAGCATCTGTTGTGATAGTTTGCCTGGCTGGGGGCAAGGTGAAAGGCTGACCCTTGTTGAGGTGACATGCCTGTGACCACCATAGAAATTCCTGTTGTAGGCAGGGGATGAGAGATATCATTGTGTCCAAGCTGTGGCTGTGTTGAGACCATTCGCTTTTTAGGTACCACTGTAATTTCCTCATATGCAGCTTTGCAAATGGTATTATTAGTATGCAAGATGCCATGAAGCCCAAAGCCTGCAGAAATTTTCTTGCAGTTAATTGGGTCTTTGTTGCCATTGTCCTGAAATACTGAGTCAGTTGTAGTTGCTTGTCTGGCGTAAGATAAGCCTTCTGGGCCGTTGTATCCAAGCTGGCACCCAGGAATGTCATTTTTTGTGAGGGTAGTAGTTTTGACTTCTTTTCGTTTACTGTGTACCCCAGGCAGTTTAGTAGATGCTTTACAAAGGCCAGATGATGTAGGAGAATGTCTTTGCTTTCTGCTTGGATGAGGCAGTCGTCCAGGTATGGATATATTTTGAATTCCTCTTTGTCTGCAGTATGCAATTACTGGTGCCAGGCATTTAGTGAAGACTCTGGGCGCAGTAGATAAGCCAAAGGGCAGTGCAGAGAATTGGTAATGAGTTGAACCTGCAATGAAACGGAGGTATCTTCTGCAACTTTGTCTGAATGGGACATGCAGGTATGCCTCCTTGAGGTCCAACGTTACTAGCCATGCTTCTTTGCCCAACATGGGAAGTAGCTGCTGTAGAGTTAGCATCTTGAATTTGTGTACTTGTAAGTAAGTGTTTAGAATTGAAAGGTCCAGAATTGGTCTCCAGGCATTGTCCTTTCTGGGCACTAGAAAGTCTTGAATAAAATCCTTGGCCTTGCTCTCGAGTAGGTACCAGTTGAATGGCTCTCATGTCCATGAGAGCTGTAATTTGCTTTTGTGCCTCTGCCCATTGATTTTGTGGCAGGTTTGGCATTCCTTTTTTCATTGGCAAGGTGTGAAAGTAGAATCTGTATCCTTGTAAAATTATGTCTAGGACCCATTTGTCCTTTGTGACACTGTGCCAGTTGTCTGCAAAAAGTGCGAGTTTTCCCCCCAAGGGGGCTGCCAAGAAAGTATTGCTTGGCCAGATGAGGTGCAAGTCATTGAGTTTGCCTTCTGGTGGATTGAGACCTGTCTTCCCCTAACTTCTGTGCTGTAGTGCCCCATTGGCGAGGCTTATACTGGGCTTGTGGTTGCCCTCTGCCCCTTGGGCGTCTGTATTTACCCCTCTGTGGTCTGTCAGTAGCTGGAAAGGACCAATTTTTTGTTGGCCAGTTTCTGCTGAAGCGAGGGGGTTGTACCTGTAGGAAATCCTTGACTGTCTGCATATATTTTGCCTTATCCTCCATTTTCTTTAAAACTTCTTCTTCTTTAACTCCAAAAAGCGCATCCTGCTGTAAGGGAGCATCTAGTAATTTTGCTTTAACATGATCAGGCAGAGTTTGTTCCTTTAATCAAGTATGCCTACGTATAACAGACCCACTGACAGCTGCTCTGCAGGAGGCCTCCAAAGAATCAAACCCACATTGTAAGGTATGTTTGCCCACCTGCTCAGTGGCGTGCAACAGATCCTGTACTTCTTTCAATTCAGATTGTTAAGGGAGAGTGGTTATTCTTTGTTTTAACTGAGAGATTAGGAATTGCTGATATTTAAGCATGTGAAATTGGCAATTCAGTGCCCTCATAGCTAGTGTGGCTGAGGTGTAAACCTTTTTCCCCCACCTGTCTAGTGCTCTGGAATCCCTCTCAGAAGGTACTGGGTTTTTAGCCATAGAAGCCTTAGCCCCCTTGGGACCCTGGGAGATAGTCTCTGGGTCAGCTGTAGGGTTTTTGTAAAGAAATTTGTGGGAATCAGGCACTCTATAGTATCTGTCAGGCTTAGCCGGAGCAGGAGGTAGAGAGTCTGGGTTCAAACTGGATTCTAAATAAACATCATCCACAATGTCCAAAACTGGTGGGATGGCAAGTGGTCTGTGTTGGGGGAGTAAAAGAAACTCTGAGCCTTTTCTTCGAGTCAGAATAGTCCTGACCTTCCCAGTGAAAATGTTCCCTCATAGTGTGTAAAGTTTCCCCAAAGGAGTAGTCTTCAGGAGGAGAAGCTGAGGGAATAGAGTCCTCAGCATCAGAATCTTCATAAGGAGAGAAGGAATAATCTTGGTCCTCAGAGGAGTCTGAAGAAATGGACAGTTGTTCAGAGGATGCATTATCTTCCTCTTGTCTTGGCCTTTTGTCAGGAGGGGGCTGGGAACCCCTGATTAAAGAAACCAAATCTTCCTCCATTTTGAGCATCTGTTTCTTAGGCATGGGGACTTGAACAGGAGACTGAAGTTCAGTCCTTTTAGATTTAGTAGGAGTCTTCGACTTAGAAAACGTTTTAATGGTGAGAGTCGTCGGTCTGAAAACGCCTTCAGAAACCGGTGGTGTTTCTGTAGCACCGACGTCTTTTGAAGCAATGTCGTCGGAAGGGCCTGAACTAAATGGCTGCGTCGGCCTGGTGCCTTCCGCCAAAATTTCTGTAGCGGTCTCGGGTTCCAGATCTGCGGTAGTCAGGGGCTGCGTCGGAGCCTCACTGAGGACCGGCGAACCGGAGACCGGATCAGCTGAGGCCTCGGAGTCTGGCTTAGGCCTGGGCTGTCTGTCCTTATCCCTGCGTTTTTTGTGCACGCTGGTAGTCAGTTGCTCCGACGGCATGGTGTAGTTAAATTTCCTACTGAAGTAGTGTTGTGCGAAATCAAAGCGCGTTTTAATAGTACGCTTATTAAACCTAGCACAAAACCGACAAGAAATGACATCGTGGTCTGGGCCTAGGCAAGGTATGCAATAAGAATGAAAATCCTTATGAGGTATTTTCTTCCCACAAGAAATACAATTGTTAACTTTTTCTGACATCGGTCTGAGGCAAGAAAAGTTTCCCCAACGGGGTACTTAGCTTTATAGAAGACTTTGGTCTGAAATTCGAATTCGAAAATCTCAGGAGTCAGCCGACCGGCACTTGCGAACTGCTTCTGCTTTGGGCACCGCGCAGCAAGAAAGACTGAAGAAAATGGCATTGGTTGCACTATATATACCCCTGGCGCACTGACGTCAGGGAAGAGGAGACAGCAACCGACGCCGGACCAAGACTTTGGAATTCTGGCCGACTGCGGGACCGCCTGACGACAGGATAATCCAAGTGTGATGACTGCAGCAGGGTAACACGATGAAAATCTATGTTTCTGTTATCAGTTTGCCATCCATTCCCCATTGCAAGATTACTAGCTTATCTTTTTTTAATGTAGCATAGGCAATTTATTCTTCAAGTCAACAAGCACTTTATTTGTAGATGAAACAATGTGTAGTAGTTTTCACGTTCGCCTAACAAACGAAAGGTCCCCGGTTCGAAACCGGGTAGAAACAGTTTTCCCCCATTATTTTTTTTACATCTGACTTGTCTTAGTGGTAAATTACTCTGGCTATGGTGTGCAGGGTCCTGGGTTCGAGCCTTGCAGAGGCTGTTTTTTAAGTTTACCTCGGGGATCACTTCAGTGGCTCTGCTGGGCAGAGGCACAGGGAACTAATCTAAAGGGGCGGTGAAAGCCAACACATTCTGGCTAGGCTTACAGATGCCCTTGGGCAGATAGCCTAGTACTTACCTATAAAGTTGTTTGCTAGCAACAACCGCTTCATTCGTTACAGATCCCTTTAATGTGGAATTATTTAGATTAATTACTTCTGCAGAGATTTTGCATATTTACTGATTTTGGTGGATTGTAATGACAGAAGTTTGAGTGGCCTTTTACAGTTGAAATTTTCTGAAATGGGTTGTTTTTTCATTACTGGTTCATACATTTTTGTTTCATTGCTTACTAGAAGACTATTCCAAACTACAAATTTAAAACAGATTCTAACAAGTGGTGCTGTATTATAAAAGGAATATAACCACCTCAAAGATTTTTCACTTTACTCAGTATCCTACAGAGTTGCTTAGAGGTGACATGTCTGACATACAAGCATCTTCCGACCTAATGCAGATGGAACTACTGAACATCAGCAAGTCAAATGGCATCAGAAATACTCAGTCCAGGTACCAAAACTGAATGTTGTGGAGAGATGGATACATGTCACAGAGGCTACCACTATTCCAGAACAGACTATCCATTCAAGTAAAACAAAGCTCATCCCTGTCCATATTCAAATGCAACTTGGATCTAGAGATAGGTAATAGAAAATGTACTCCAGGATTGCCCCCTCATGCCACTAATGGATAGTGGCACTTCCTAAATGCTGCATCCCTTACATGGGGCCCCTCAAATTATCTATAGTATGATCACATTTAGTCTCACTAGGGCTAATATACAATTATCAGCCATGGGATAGGTAAAACCAATCAGGAAATGTTAACTCAAGCACCAAAAGGGAAATTGTCTAAGCTTAAAATGTCCTCCAAGTGAACCAATGTTGTGGTAGTAAACAGTTTTTAAAAAATTGCCCTTTTTAGATCACTAAGTGCCCCTCTCACCCTCCGCTCCCCCAGTCTTCAAGAGCTTCCAGTGTATTTTGGACAACCACTTCCACATTCTAAAGGAGTCATGGGACTTCTTAAGGAAGCTATCACCAGATGTTTATGGCAAAAACATTATTTTTCTTACCACAGATGTCACTGACTTTTTCACAAGTACACCACACAATATGGGGTTGCAATATTTTCATGAAGCCCTTCTAGATTTTCACACACTAGAAAATAAAGATTTAAAATTAATGATGGAGGTGATGGAAATTGTGTTATAAAACAACTTTTTTATATTCTGAGGGTGAGTTTTACAAACAGGAAAAAGGTGTTGCAATGGGGGCAGCCTGCACCCTATTTTATGCCAACTTGGTGATGCTGTCATGGGGAAATGTTACACTTTCATGTCTTCTTATTGTAACTGTGGGAATTTTTATAGGAGATACCTGGACAATGTTTTTATTATACAGACAGAGAAAGAAGTGTGCATAAATCAATTTTTTGAATATATTTATACTGCCTCTGATTTTTTTTTAAATTTACTCACAAACACATGTTCAACAGCACCATTATTTAGACAACAGACTTTCTGTGGGAGGAGATAGTTTTGTTTTTAATATTTTTAGAAAATGCACTTATTCCAATGTTTTTTTACATTACAAAACAGTCACCCCATGGTATGTTAAGAAGAATCTGGTGTGAGGTCAGTTTATTAGAGCACCATGAATGGTTTCAAAAGACACTGACTTGTTTGTAGAATTGAATAAAATGGTAGATCTGTTTTCAGAGAGAGAATACCGACCCAGTCTACTGAACAATATTAGAACACAACTGGTTAGAGACCGGGAGAAAGATATTTTCCCCTCTTAGGGACATCCAAACAACACTCACCGCATCATCATCTAATTTTATTAATTCTGTGACCATTCAGTTCAGTGACAGTGCTATATTTGTAAAGATGGTAGCGCTGTCGCCTCACAGTAAGACGGAGTCCGGTTCGATTCTCAGCTAGAGCATCTTCTGCGTGGAGACATGCATGAATGGGCATACCTTCGTTGAAGGTTGTGCATTAGGGCTGGTAACTCGGCACGTAAAAATCAACTACCAATCATTAGTGGACGGGAGTTCCGCTGTGGCGACCCCTAATCGGGAAAAGCCGAAAGACACAACAAAAAATCATTAGGAATAACTGATCTATTCTGAAAACTGACAAATCTTTAGAGTAGCTGGTGAAGCACCCTCCTTTGTTTTCAAAATAGACAAAAACATTAAGTGAATTTTGGAGGGTCTTAAGGATGGGTGTAGTCGGTTTAGTAAAACTGGGACAGGGACAATGAAGTGTGGAAGCTGTAACTTTTGTAAATATATTGTGGAAAGTGACTTTATGGTCCTTAAAAATGACTGTGGAACTAAGATTTTTTAATACATTTGTGTTTCAATGTATTCCATTTTAACAAATGACTTATTTCTACTTATTTAAATGTTTTTATTCAATATTTAGCATCTACTATTTTTCCTAAATCATGAACCACACAAGTACTTGTTTTACCTGATTTTTGATTCCTTAATTATGTCACTGGATAACTGACTGAGTTCTTTTTACTACTGGCCTTGCTTAATTGAATTATTTATATAAGAACAGGTTGATTGACTAGTTCTTTATTCTGATAAAACGTCCTAAGTCATTGGATGAAAGTGAATAATGTACAGTGGTTTGATGTGCTATTACAAGATTTTAACCTACAAACGTTTTGTCGCATTTAATAGTTGACCTGAAACTACATTAACCCATTTTTCGGTTCATTGCATGAATACCTTTGGGGCAGTAGAAAGACCAAAGGGTAAGTCAGAAAACTGAAAGTGAAATGAACTCACACAAAAATGTAAGAATTTCCTGAAATGTGGATGAATATGAATATAAGCATCCTTTACATCCAAAGTCACCATGAAAGCTTGTGGATGAATCATTACAAGCAAGGACTGAACGATCAACATCTGGAAACTTGTGACTTTCAGGAAAGTGCTGGAGGAAAGATCCAAATAGGTCTTCAAGTCCCTCTCCTTTCTGGGAACCATAATCATTCTCGAATAAAAAAACTGTTTTTGTCAATGAGGATAAACCTGTCCTATTGTAAGTTGAGAAAAGAGGTCTCAGAGAAGAGCCAGTAGATGATGACTCTGACTTTGAAGTGGCTGAGGAAACACCGAAGATGATGGAAAGCCTTTCAAGACATTTTGTATCCTCCTTGAATGACAGACAGATCTCATCTGTCTGAAGTCACCCAAACTGGCAGAGTGAAGGAAAACTTTTGAGACAGAAATGCCTAAGGTAGACCACAGTGGAATGAACCTGTGAGAAGAGGCAGATAGTCACAAGGAAGGTGATTTGTCTGGAAAGGAAGGCTTAGAACCTCTGGAACTCAGACCTGCCCTGAAACAAGTTTTTCTCAGGTCTTTTCCCTTTCTGAGAAAATTTCAGGGCATAATGAAGAAATGCACCAGCCTTAGAAGAACAATTTCTCTAAAATTTAGGAACAGGAGAAAGATAAATTTGTTTTAGGTCCCATGGGATCTTACCTTTCTCCTGCAAGGTTTTGGAAAGTTCAGCAGCTGCAAAAAGTACAGTTGAGTGAGTGCACTTACCATAACAGTACATGTTTGAATAACTGCTTCAATAGCCTAAGCTGTATGGGTTATATCATGCCTAGGATATAACTGCCTGCCAGTTTCCAAAGCTTCAGAGCACTTTCCACATGCCCAAATCATTAGATAGCTTAAGCTGAGTTGACTAAAATACAGATTGGGGAGCCAAACCCTTCACAACTTTCATGTCAACAGCAACAAGGTGAAGGGTGGGAGTGGCTACTGCAGTAGTGATCATTCAAACTTCTACTGTTATGGTACATTTACTTACCCAACTGTAGTATGCTCAATGTATTGATCTCTGCTGCAGTAGTCTAAGCTATACGGGAAGATTACCATGGCTTAGAACAACTGGGAGGTTGAAGGTGAAGGGTTCAGGAGCCCCTGGGGAATGGTCCTAGCAAAGCCTGATGTAGACTTTGACAAGGTATCTAGCTTGTACTGCTTTGTAAAAGTATGTTCAGAGGACCAATTTGCTGCTTCTAGAATACTTGTACAGTCCAACCTTTTTCAAAAAGCCAAAGGTGAAGTCAAGGCCCTGGTAGAGTTTGTGCCTTCACCCTCCCTGGAATAGTTCTGTTGTGGTAGGAATTGAGACAACCATTTGAAAATAGTCTGCTATGACATAGGTTGCCCATTCTTTTTACCTTCAGGAGAAATGAAAAACATTTTGGAAGCTTTGAAAGATTTTGTTCAGTCAAGATAGTACCCAAGTTGGCTATGGACATCAAAGGTATGGAGTATCCTTTCTCCCTCATTTTGAGGCTCAGGACAGAAAATGGAAAGGTGGCTAGTTTGGCTTAAAGTAAACTTGGATACCACTTTTGGCATACAAAAGGATTATTTCTCAAAGAAATCCTGTCCTTGTGGAAAATGAGATAGGGTTGACTCACCATAACAGATTGCAACTCAGGCACTCTTCTTGCAGAGGTTAGAGCAATCAGCAAAATTGTTTTCTATGCTAAGAATCTCAAGTCAGCCAGATTAAATGCTTCAAATAAAATGTTAGCTTCTCTAACAAAAAATTAAGATCTCAAGGAGGACCCACAAGTTTACTTGGAGGCCTCCTAGGCAAAACCGCTTTCAAAAAAACATTTTGACACGAGACTGCAATGAAAGAGGAGGATCCATGGGCAGACCTGCAGAAATGGCCAATAAATGAACCTTCCCAGAGAGAGATAAGAAAGACCAAAGGATAGTAACTCACATAAATATTGTAAAACCAGAGAAAAACTAGCCTTGAATGGGTGCTGGTTATGTTGTTGTCACCAACTAGAAAACCTTTTCCATGTGTTGTTGTTATATAATTTGCTGGTAGTAGGCTTTCGTGCCTTCATTAGTAGCTGCAACACATCCTCAGTAACAGGCGCCTAAAAGGAATTAAGACCCTTCATCTAGGTTGTCAACTGAAGATGACTGATGTGTGCGCTATGAAGCTATATCCCAAGCTATCATGGTTAGTCTGCAAAGGAGGTATGACCTGGTTCCCTTTGTTTTGATGATGTACTATATAGCTATGATATTGTGTGTAGCAACTTGAAGAGGACCTGGGGACCAAAGACGATTTAGAGAGTTCAGTTCTTTGATCAGGGCAAGCATTTCCTTGATATTTTTACACTTGCTTCTTTACTTGGTTGCCATATACCCTGCACTTTTATCCCTCATGAAACTGAGCCAAGTGAAGTTCAAGGCATCTGTCATGACTGAATCTGCTTTGAAACAAGGAGGGAGAAGGGGATATGGGAATATCTGGACTTAAGGATATCTGTTGTCTCCACCAAATGATTTATGTTATGACAAACACCAGCACTGGGATTTGAAAAGAGAAAAAGTGCTGGGGCTGGGAAAAAAAGAGACTTCAGATACCACTGTATTTTTCTCATGTGGAGTCTTGCCAGGGGGTATTATAAGAATCACTTTAGATGCCATAAGACCCAAAATTATGAGGTATTCCCTCACAATGAGCAAAGTCTGAGTGGAAAACCTTAGAAATAGATCTAGTTATAGATCTATTCCAAAACCACAAAGAACAAACTAGAAAATATGAAACAAACAAGAATCCTGGTAGGGTAGCAAGAATTCTATGATATCTCTAAATACAGAATGTGTGCAACTTTTCTCAAAGGGATTTTCTTTTGTACCAGAACATTGATTGAACCTTGCAGAAACAATTATTGAATTAAAAATGTATATAAGGAAGCTTAATTTGACTTTTCTCTTCGATAAATTACCAGATGTCCTGAACACCTTTAGGGTGGCTAGTACTTATAATCCACCATTACATCTGTTGCTAGCATTACATGAAAAGGCTTGTGAACCAGATTTGAGGAACTGTTTTATGCATTCCAATAAATCAGCCAGGAGGAATATTACGGATCAAGAATTAGAATTAATCACTATCTTTGCTTTCAGGATATTCGCATAATGAACTGGGGGGTTGATTATAACGGATCGAATGGATTATAACACACTCGTACAGAGCATTTTATGTAGTAATGCATATGTAACTACCACCTTAATGAACTTAATGGAGCATATCACAGAAAATTCAGATCCATATTAAGGATATGTTCATTGATGGACGCATATCTTTGGAAGAATTTAACTGCTTGAATATCCTGGCGCCAAGAACCCCAACTATGTTTGGGGTTCCAAAAAATCATAAAAAATATACAGGATCCACCAATACTCCTCAATGTTGATGGAAGGGGATCTATTACATATGCCAGTTCTCATTATTTGAATAAACTGAAATGTTTAGTCAAGGATGAAGACTACTTATGCAAAGATTCATGGCAATTACTGGAAAAACTCAATTTGCTGGAATTTGGGCCCACTGACTTTTTAATCACTACAGACGTGAGAGAACTTTATACAGTGATCCCACGTGAATTGGGGATCACACAGTTTATTGATTATTTAAGAAAAAAGGGACTGGTACAGGAACAGATTAATTTGTATGAGGAACTGGTGGAGATAATCTTAAAGAATAACTTCATTTGGTTCAAGGGCTCTTATTATTTACAAAGAAAAGGAGTAGCCATGGGATCCCCAATATGATCCCTTTTTGCCATCATCATGTTAGAAGCACAAGCCAGTGCATTTATTTGTGCTGGTCCCAAGCCCGGATAAATGGGGAGGGTTGCGTCAGGAAGGGCATCCGGCGTAAAACTTCACCAAAACTTTTCATGCAGTCACCAGTTACTATTTACATATCAGATCGGTCGAGGCCCAGGTTAACAACGACCGCCACCAGTACTGTTAGCCAAAAGGGTGCTGGTGGAAATTGGGCTACTGTTGGCCAAAGGAGGAGAAGAGGCCGAAGGAAGGAAGAGCGGAGAAAGTCTAGGACTGTGGTAGTGACGGTCGGAACTTTGAATGTTGGTAGTATGACTGGTATAGGGAGAGAGCTAGCTGATATGATGGACAGAAAGAAGGTTGGTATATTGTGTGTGCAAGAGACCAGATGGAAGGGGAGTAAGGCTAGGTGTATCGGTGGTGGGTTCAAATTGTTTTATCATGGTGTGGATGGGTGGAGAAATGGCGTAGGAGTTATTCTGAAGGAACAGTATTCAAAAAGTGTTTTGGAGGTGAAAAGAGTGTCGGATAGAGTGATGTTTATGAAGATGGAAATTGATGGTGTAATGATGAATGTTGTTAGTGCATATGCTCCACAAGTTGGGTGTGCAATGGATGAGAAAGAAAAATTTTGGAGTGAATTGGATGAAGTGGTGATGACTGTACCCAAGGGTGAGAGAGTGGTGATTGGAGCAGATTTCAATGGGCATGTTGGTGAAGGGAACAGAGGGGATGAGGAAGTGATGGGTAGGTATGGTGTTAAACAAAGGAATACAGAAGGTCAGATGGTAGTGGATTTTGCGAAAAGGATGGGCATGGCTGTGGTGAATACGTATTTTAACAAGAGGGAGGAGCATAGGGTGACATAGAAGAGTGGAGGAAGATGCACACACGTGGATTATATTTTATGTAGGAGGGCCAGTTTGAAGGAGATTGGAGACTGTAAAGTGGTGACCGGAGAAAGTGTAGTTAGGCAGCATAGGATGGTGGTTTGTAGGATGACGTTGGTGATCAAGAAGAGGAGCAAGAATGTGAGGGCAGCACCAAGGATCAAATGGTGGAAATTGAAAAAGGGTAGTTGTGAGGTGGAGTTCAGGGATGAGTTAAGGCAGGCACTGGGTGGCAGTGAAGAGTTACCAAATAGCTGGGTAACTACAGAAGAGCTAGTAAGGGAGACGGCTAGAAAGGTGCTTGGTATCACATCTGGACAGAGGAAGGACGACAAGGAGACATGGTGGTTGAATGAGGAAGTACAGGAGAGTATACAGAGAAAGAGGTTGGCAAAGAAGAAGTGGGATTGTCAGAGAGATGAAGAAAGTAGACAGGAGTATAAGGAGATGAGGTGCATGGCAAAGAGAGAGGTGGCGAAGGCTAAGGATAAGGCATATGAAGAGTTGTATGAAAGGTTGGACACTAAGGAGGGAGAAAAGGACCTGTACCGATTGGCTAGCCAGAGGGACCGAGCTAGGAAAGATGTGCAGCAGTTAAAGGTGATAAAGGATAATGAGGGAAACATACTCACAAGCAAGGAGTGTGTGTTGAGGAGATGGAAAGAGTACTTTGAGGGGTTGATGAATGAAGAGAATGAGAGCGAGAGAAGGTTGGATGATGTAGGGATAGTGAATCATGAAGTGCAATGGATTAGCAAGGAGGAAGTAAGGATAGCTATGAAGAGAATGAAGAATGGAAAGGCTGTTGGCCCAGATGACATACCTGTAGAAGCATGGAGGTGTTTAGGTGAAATGGCAGTGGAGTTTTTAACCAGAATGTTTAATGAAATCTTGGAAAGTGAGAGGATGCCTGAGGAATGGAGAAAAAGTGTTTTGGTACCGATTTTTAAGAATAAGGGTGATATGCAGAGCTGTAGTAACTACAGAGGGATTAAACTGATTAGTCACAGCATGAAGTTATGGGAAAGGGTAGGGGAAGCAAGGTTAAGAAGGGACGTGATGATTAGTGATCAGCAGTATGGTTTCATGCTGGGAAAGAGCACTACAGATGTGATCTTTGCTCTGAGAGTGTTGATGGAGAAGTACAGAGAATGTCAGAAGGACTTGCATTGTGTGTTTGTAGACTTAGAGAAAGCATATGACAGGGTGCCTAGAGAGGAGTTGTGGTATTGTATGAGGAAGTCAGGAGTGTAAGAAAAGTATCTAAGAGTGGTACAGGATATGTATGAGGGTAGTGCGACAGCGGTGAGGTCTGCGGTGGGAGTGATAGATGCTTTTAAGGTGGAGATGGGGTTACATCATGGATCAGCTCTGAGCCCTTTCTTATTTGCAATGGTGATGGACAGGTTGGCAGACGAGATCAGACAGGAGTCCCCGTGGACTATGATGTTTGCAGATAACATTGTGATCTGTAGTGAGAGTAGGGAACAGGTGGAGGAGACCCTGGAGAGATGGAGATATGCTCTAGAGAGAAGAGGAATGAAGGTCAGCAGGACTAAGACAGAATATATGTGTGTGAATGAGAGGGAGGATAGAGGAATGGTGAGGATGCAAGGAGTAGAGGTGGTGAAGGTGGATGAGTTTAAATACTTGGTGTCAATAGTTCAGAGTAATGGTGAGTGTGGAAGAGAGGTGAAGAAGAGAGTACAGGCAGGATGGAGTGGGTGGAGAAGAGTGTCAGGAGTGATTTTTGACAGACGAGTACCTGTAAGAGTGAAAGGGAAGGTCTACAAGAGGGTAGTGCGACCAGCTATGTTATATGGGTTGGAGACAGTGGCATTAACAAAAAGGCAGGAGTTTGAGCTGGATGTGGCAGAATTAAAGATGTTAAGATTTGGACTGGGTGTGACGAGGGTGGACAGGATTAGGAATAAGTATATTAGAGGGTCAGCCCAGGTTGGAAGGTTTGGAGACAAAGCCAGAGAGGCACGATTACATTGGTTTGGATATCTGCTGTGGAGGGATGCTGAGTATACTGGGAAAAAGATGCTAAGGATGAAGCTACCAGGTAACAGGAAAAGAGGAAGGCCTAAGGTAAGGTTTATGGATGTGGTGAGAGAGGACATGCAGATGGTTGGTGTGACAGAGCAAGATGCAGAGGACAGGAAGAAATGGAAACAGGTGATCTGCTGTGGCGACCCCTAACAGGAATCAGCCGAAAGAAGATGATGATGATCATGCTAGAATGGGAGCATTGGTTTATTAATACGAGCCCTTATCAAACTAATTTTAGGCTATACCAATGTTACCTTGATGACATTTTTATTGTCTGGAAGGGGAAGAAGACAGACAGAAGAATTCATACGATATATCAACCATTCACCTTCCTTCCTCCGGTTCGCTTACACGTACTGTGATAAAGAAATAGCTTATTTGGATGTGATGTTACTTAACGACAATAATAACCATTGTTTTATATCCCATATTCATAGAAAAACTACATATTCGAATATGCTGTTACATTTTACCAGTTACCACCCTTTCTTTCAAAAAAAGTCGGTGGTGAAAGCACAACTCGTTTATCCAACCTGGATGAACACCTTGAACCAACACTTCTTAGAGGAATGTAAGACACTGAGAATTATGTTTTTGAATAGGGGTTATCCTCGGGACCTTATACAGGAAATGATATGGGAAGTGGCAAATAAAAGTGAAATGGGATACTTTTTACCATTGCTTTGAGATGGATCATATGAACCAGGAAGGATACAATGGATTCTGAAAGAACGTCCCTCCTATTTCACCTCATTGATCATCACATTCAACCAGGATAGTTCTCAAGTCCATTTTGAGTAAGAATTGGGCTTTGTTTGCTGAGGACAGAGCCCTAATTGAAAAAAAAATGGTCATATGCCTACAACTGTACACAGGAGGGGTTCTACATTAAAGAATTTATTGCAGGCAATGCATAGTAATTTGAAGACCCAAACTGGACTTACTAGATGTAGGAGATGTTCCTCATTGAAATTTATAACCACAGGAAAGAATTTCATGAGTGGGGGAAACATCATGAAATATCTGTTATGGTTGACTGTGAGAGTAAAGCATTGGTTTGTGTGGCCCTATGTCAACAATGTGAAGCCTATTACATCAGGAAAATTGAACAGAAATTTCATGAACAAATACATGAACACTTATGACAAAGAAGGGAGTAATAACCAATGCATTATATAAACATATAAATGAATACTCTGGGCATAGTTCTAAATTCACTATCTTGGAGCAGGTAAGAATTGATATTAGGGGTGGTCCCTGGAAATCTAAACTGGAGATGAGGGAACTCTACTGACAAATCTATTGGAAGGCATATACTTGGGCAGATATGAATGCACCGGCTAGCATTTTACCGATGTTAAAATATAAAGCATTCCAAAATGAACATGATCATATATTTATATATTTAATTTATTTTAATAATTGTTTTGATCATTTTTCTTTTCCTTTAATTCATTTTAATGTACTTATGTTTCATTTATGGTCACTGTTCTTATTTGAGTCGGATCAGGGGTTTGCTCGTATAATAAGGGATTATTGGATGTTACTCATAAGAATGTGATTTTCTAACTTTTAAAAAGATTCAGGTACCTACTGATTTTTATCTGACGTTTTGTAATTAAACAAGACAAAGTGTTAATCAGTTCTTTATCATATTGGATATTGCGTTTTTATGTTTTACTGGTAATAAATTTATTACAGTTAGGAGCATTCGGAGTTGCCAATTCTTGGCACACTGCCAGGATTCTTGTAGGTTTCATATTTCCTAGTTATAGATCTACTTTTTTTTACTGTGGAAGAAACGCTCTTTCAACTGGTGTGTGTAGTCAACATCCCAGGAACACAGCCCTGTGTGAAGAATTCAAAAAATACATTTGAATGTTTTCTTAGAACTTTTTAAGAGAAGTAAGTTGCTTTAATATGGAAAAATGTGGATACACTGAGGGGACCCTGAGAGGACATGGCTAACCCCTGGTCCATAGTGGCTGTATGGCCAATACCAGAAGGATCTGAAACAAAAATGAGTGGCCTGTGGAACCAGTCTGGCCACAGCAGTCACCCACCTATGGCTGAGGCAACATGCTAGCCTGCTGTGGTGGCAATGCTGACTTCTTTTTGTGGATGGAAGAAGGAACAACAGTGGGATAGGTATTCTGTTCCATCGTCAAGCTGAAAATAGTGCTTCTTTCCCAGGGAAGCTAAGCAGTGCAAGTCAGTAAAACACAAAGTATTTAAAAGTAACTTTTCCCAGTTAAAACAAAGTAAAAAGTACTGTAGTATACTTTGCCAATTTCTCTCTAAAAGCTGAACTAGCCGAAGTATACACTTTTTTGCCATATTTATCAATGGTTCTATTATCTTCATCTGTAGGCAAAGCATTAGAAGAAGACAGAAGCTTAGAAGGCTTTTCAGTGGAAAGAGTGTTGACAGAATCAGAAATGGGCTTTTTGTATAAGAACTTGAAGGACTCTGGCACCATGTAAAACCTGCCAGTTTTTTTAGGAGCTAGGGAACAGAGGCTCAGAATTAAGAGAAACAGTGGAGGAGGTATCTAACAAGGTTCTACAACAGGAGGAATGGCAAAAGGCTTAGGCCCACCCATTTCCAGCAGAGCATAATACCTCTTCTGGATATCAGACAACTGAAAACCTTCCTACTGAAAATGCTACATCATCTTGACAGTGGTGACCCCAAAAGAAACCTCCTCCATATGGGAATCAGAAGATAAAGTATCTTCTTCATCCAAAGAATAAGCAACAGGAGAATTTGCATATTAGCCTCCAACAGGGTTCCAATAGAAGGTGCAGCAACAGCAGCAGCAGAAGCTGCTGGATGGTCAGGTCTCATCAAGTGACATAACAGACATGAGATGCCCAGGTCTAACTCCGAAGCAGAAGTCTCCAATCTAAATTTCTTCAACTTCTACTGCAGGGCCAAATTGACACTGCAGGATGAGGACTAAGATGTCATCTTACCCTGACCAACAGCTTTAAGTCTGTGATTTTCCAGATAAACTTCTACAGATGACAGACAGCTACTCAAAGTCATAGGCACAAATGCATGACAAATCATTATAATCATGCTCAGCACCCTAAAAAAACAAACATTTTGTATATGATCAATGTGAGGAATCTGCCCACACAATCACAATGCCCTCTCTTTGATGATGTGCAAAATTCATGAAATATGAAGAGAGAAAGAGGGCCCTCAATAGATATATTTATCCACCCAACAGCAAAGAAAGAGGCATGAAATGAATTGACTGACAAACCAAAGCTGAATGGATGGTTCAGGTCTTTGCTGATGGCAATAAAGTTCTGAGATCCTTTCTGTCTGTACATGTTTTATATACCTCAGCTCCCACTGAGTTGACATCAAATATTGGACAAATGGTGTAAAGGGAGGGCACCCAGGCTTTGATATGCTGGCCGGATATATGTCCATTACTGGCAGGAAATCCCACTGATTAATAACACTGAAAGAGTGATAATGGAAGGACATTTGATAATGCGATCAAGGCACAAAACCCTTAAGAAATATCTGAAATCTAGACATAAGAATGTGTTGATATGCATATTTTAAATCTAAGGTCACTAGAAAACTCAAATGGGAAATAAGGGTAACAAGTTGTGAAGAGACAGCATTTTGAATTTGGGTACTAGCACAAACAGGTTTACAAAGGAAAGATCCAGAACTGATCTCTAAGAATCTTCTCTCTCTCTGGCATCAGAAACATCCTTAAAGGGGGCGGAGCCTGAATGGCTAACTGAAAGCAGCAGTATTTTGGAGCTCCATATTACTAGTTAAATAAGACAGGAAAAAAAATATTTTTTTTCTTCAAAGTATAAAATCGTATAGAAAAAGGACTAATTTACATAATTAGAAACTTTGGTGAAGTTTTACAAATAATTTCCCGTCAAAAAGCTTGGAGATATATTCACTTGTTAAAATAAGCAACTCAAAGAATTCTCACCAGGATGCTGGCTTAAAGAAGGAACTACAACAGATGGCATCTACCCTGCAGGAGTTGTCTTTGAAGATGGATGATTTTAAAGAGAACCTGGAAAACCTTAAAACAAGCAGTCAAAAACAGGCTGACACACTCAAGGAAATGCTACAACACCAGACAAGGATAACAGGAATAGAGGTTTCTCTAAATGACTTGGAAAGCAGACTTAAGGAAGAGGAAACACAGAAAGAACTGCTTCTTAAACAAAACACTTGGCTGGTTAATAAAGTAGATGACTTGGAAAACAGGGAGAGGAGAAATAACATCAGGATTTTCAGATTACCTGAAAACACAGAAGGTGAGGATATTATTTCCTTTTTATCAAGTTGGATCCCTGACTTTTTAAATTTAAAAGGACGACTTTCCTTTGGCATTGAAAGGGCACACAGAGCTCTTGGGAAACCTGCCACTAACTCAAACTCTCATTCTTGGTCAATAATTATCAAATTTCTTTCATACTTGGACAAGGAACTGATTTTAAGATCTGCTTGGAGGAAGGCACCTCTAAAATATAAACAAAGCCTGATAAGATTTGATAACGACTATTCATCTAGAATAATGGAACAAAGGAAAAAAGTGTGGCCAATGATAAAGTTTCTGAAACAAAATAACACCAAAGCACAACTTGCATATCCAGCTAAGATAAGAATACTGTATGCTAATGAGATGAGGACTTTTATTGACTTATTGGAAGCTTCTTCATTTATTAAAACTAATAATATGATTACTTTACCAGAAGATATGGATTGGATGTCACCTTCTCTCAAGAGAACAAAAGAAACAAATGTCTGGACAGATGTCAAAAAGAAGAAGCAAAAGACTGATACTGTTACAGCCAAATCTCTGAAAGCATCTACTATGATATGAATTGTTTTAACATTACTTTAAAGGACCAATTTTTACTTCTTGGAATTTTAAAACAAAGGTAACTAACTACTTGAATCTTTATCGATATTTTTTGAAAATAGATGACACATGAGAGTTTTCACATTACCTCAGGTATGTAAAACAGGGTACTTTTACTTCACAGAAGGAGGGTTATATAGCACATAAAAATATTTATACTATAAATCAGCATACATAGTATATGTGTATTTTCTCTTAATTTTCTCTTTTCTTTCTCTCTTCTCTATTTATTTTAACTGCATCTTGTCTCCCTTTCTAAATTCTCTATTTATTTTAACTGCATCTTGTCTCCCTTTCTAAATTCTCTATTTACTATACTAATATAGCCTGTATATATTTAATAACTCACTATCTATACATAGATAAATAAGACTAAAATAATCTAGTTTTAAGGTAGACTAATTGGAATAGTGAACTTAATTAATTATTACAATATTTATTAGATTAATGACAGTCACTGTTATGCTTACTGGGATTGGGGACATGTTCGTGATTAACTCTGAAATGTTCCATTCATGTACATATGTCCTTTGAATTATTTCCTTTTAGTATTAACAAATACATTAAAAAAAAGGAGGGAAAAATGTACTGTTGGTGAAGAGAAGTGAAGCTTTCTTCACATTCTATTTGCATTGCCATAGCAACAGTAAACAATTGTTGCAGTTTCTAAGGACACTGTGAACCTGAGAAGTGCATTTAGCCTCACAGATAACAAATAAGAAAAAGTAACGTTGTTTAATTATTAAAATGAAATACAGCCTAAGCAAGGTAAAATAAATACATAATAGTATTATTTGTAAATATTTTATGATTTATCCTCACAGGATTACATATTCCTGGAAGCACAACTGGAATATAGCTGCTTGATTAAAAAGCATTACTCACTTTAACATGCTGATTTCACAAGCTGTCTGCACTGTAAAAGTTACATTTTATATGTTACTTGAAATTGTCAGTCTCTAGAGCATATGAAAAGGGTCTATATCAGAACATCGAAGTTTTAAAACTTCGAATGTTCTAATATCGACCCATTTTGAGAAAACGCTAAAAATAGCAAAGGTGCAGAACACCGAATGCTTTCCTAGGGAAAGAATTCGGTTGGCCGGTTCTGTGGCTTTGCTACTTTCAGCGCTGGGCACAAGTTAGGTGAATTAGGGTTAGGGGTGGGTTAGGTGAGTGGCGATAGTGATGGTCCTTAGGGTTAGGGTTTAGGTTAAGGTAAGTGGATAGATAGTAGTGTCTGTATAGTTCAGTGTAGGGTTAGTTGTAGGATTATAAGTGTATGTGTGTGTATTGATGTTTTTTAGGTGTGCTTGTGTTTCCCAAGGAAAAAATTTGCTGTTCTGAATGTTCGATATTATGTGGTTTAAATATTTTAGGTTCAGTGAAATAGCGTTCACTATTTTCATCTTTCGATAATGTGATATAAACGCTATGAAAAGAGATACATATTACTTTTTGCAACATGTTATCTTTGCAGTTACCTCACACTCTGTACAAACTCACTTGGTAACTGATAGCTATTCATTTAAAATACCAGTTTAAATATTAAATGTGCCCTTGAAATGCTATTGATATTTTGACAAAATATAATCTGAACTGTAAAATGAATGACTTGAAAGAAGTGAAGTAATGCATAGATTTCAAAGACAGTTCTTGACACTACAGTAAAAGTAAAAATATATATTCACAAGAAAGTATTGAAATATTTTAGTCTTTCAGTTAAAATACCTGTCAACATTTTGCGACATCAGAAAGTTTGAAGAGCTAGGAAATTACTATTCTTTGTCTTTATAATGATTATTAGACAGATGTTAGACTGCTTAGTTTAATGAATTGTGACATATGTTTATGAGGAAAAGTGGACTCAGTTATTCACATTGGACTACACATTCCTGGAAACTCAACTGAAATGTTCCCAAATTATTTGTGAATTTAAATGAAACTGCCTGATTAATAAGCATAAATTACTTTAACAACCTGAATCCATAAGCTATCTGCTCTATATATGTTACATTATATATGTCACTTGCATATGACAGTCTTTAGAGCACACGAAAAAATACTTATTTTTGCAACATGCTATATTTGCATTAAAATACATTCGAAACTAACTCAATTGGCAACTGACAAGTTATTTATTTGAAACATCAGTCTAAATATTAATTGTGCCCTTGAAATATTGTTGCCGTTTTGACAAAACAAAACCTGAATTGAAAAAGGAATGATTTGAAGAAGTGAAGTATCGTACAGATTTCAAAGACAGCTATTGACACTACAATATAAGTAGAAATGTATACATGCAAGGAAAAACTGAAATGCTTTATACTTTTAGTAAAAATAGCTTATTGTTAACTTGTTGCTTTATCAGAAAATTTAAAGAACTAGGAAATTATTTCTAATTTGTCTTTATAATGTTTACTAAACTGATGTTAGTCAATGACTTGTTTAATGGATTGTGAGTCATGTACAAGATGGACTACTGAATGTTATTTCTGTTTACCTATGTTTGCTGAATTTCTTTTATTAGTACTGATTTAAAACAAGGGAAAGAAAGGGAAGGAAATCTCTGTTATTGGCCAAGGGAGGAGAGGCTTAAGAGTATTCTAACTACCCCGAGAACTCTCTAAGATGCTCTAAATACTATTTGATTAATACTTACCTAAGGTAAGTCTTGATTACCATATAGGTACCTTCACATTCATTCTAGACCTGATGTGATTACCCATTCTGGAAGCAGGAGGTGCCCTATGCAGGATGGGAATTGTCAGGGTGATCACAGTTCATTCTTAGACTCTGCTTTGTAAATCTATAAATATGTAAAAGCACTGCACACTAGAATGTAGGGCGCCTCTACTCAGAGTCAGGATACCACTGATGAGCCATGTCTTTTCATAAGTGTAAGCTGAAGTTGGTGAGCTGAAGAGTGGGAAAGTAAAGGAAGACAGTACACCTACAGTAAATTCATATTTCATTGGTAATCACTCATTGTCTCCTGTAGAGTCCTTTTAGTCAAATTATTTTAGTAATAATCTATTTGTTGTTGGCTTATTTAGTGTGTGCTCCTCTGTTGCATTTAATTTATCCAAAATGACATATCTGACATGTTTGGGATCTCTTAAGGGTAACTAAATAATGGATATTTTCTAAGTCAACATAATAATTGTTTACACTACTAACATTCCATCCTGACATACAAAATACTATAGAATAATATAGAATTTCATATCTCTTTTAAGAAAATTCTCCATATAATAATTTAACATATGGAGCTCAGCTGATATTGTTGGTTAAAGGTATGAGTGATAATCCAATAGATCTATCTTTATATATTGGATTAGGAATGACTTTCATTCCATGTTTAATGGGAAATTCATATTTACTTGTATTCGCTACTTTAGAATTAATGTTTTATAGAATTATTTTTTTTAAAGCCTGACCAGAATTTTACCCTACTTATATCTAAAGAAAACAGAACATTAAATTACACTCCCAAGTTTACACACACAAAAATAACATCCAATGTTATCAGAGAATATAGTATAACAATTATAATCAAAATAAAAAAAGAAGCAAAAAGATTCTTCCAACAATAACTTGAAATGGATTTAACATTCTTATCATTAAATACCAATGGCTTAAATAATGCAAATAAAAAATCAAACTTCCTAAAATATTTAAATCTAAATAAGGCACAAGTAGTATTTCTCCAGGAAACACATTTTAAGACTAATGATTGCTTTATTTGGAACCCTAAGGACTATACAGTCTTAGCTCAATCCTCCTATAGAACAAAGACAAAAGGAGTATCAATTCTCTGGAAGAAAAACATAATCACTCCAAAAGTTATTTATAAATATGAAGACAAAGATGGTCTACTCGGCATTTTTTTATAATTAAATTTAATAACAGAATATGGACTTTAGCTAATCTATATTGGTTCTCAGGAATTGGAGCAGGAATGGTTAAACAACTAGATTTTATTTCCAACAATTATAAAGGAAATCCTATACTGGGAGGAGACTTTAATTGTACCTTAGAAGCTTCTGAAACCACCAAGAAGTCTTTTCGCACAGCAACTATTTCAAAATCCTTTAAAAAATGGATTGATTCATTTCATTTAATTGACACTTTTAAAGTAAAATATGATAAATCCTTATTATTTTCCCATAAAGACCATAGATTTGGAACACAAACCAGAATAGACAAATTATTCGTAGTAAAAGATTTACAAACAAAAATCCTCAACTTCTCAATAGTTCCATGCCCACAAGACTCTCTGATAATGAAGCTCCAAATAGAGTTTAAACCTTTAATCTTCTCAACTAGAAATCCATCATATATCACGAAAATTAAAGAATTCAGACCCTGGATGTTGTCAGAACTACAATTATTTCTTGAAATTAATAATACAACAGAAATCAGTAGAGTCATGGTTTGGGACTCATTAAAAGCGTATTTATTTGGTAAGACCCTTAGCTGGTACAAAAACAAAGTTAGAGAGTGGGAATCTGAATCATTAGACTTGCAAACCAGACTCTTGACAGCAAAATAAAAAAAAATCAGAATTGTCCAGAAGTCAAAAAAGAAATAGAGGAATTAAATAAAAAATATAATGAAATTCTAACACACAAAACTTGTCTAGCCTTGGAAAAAATAAACTCATTAGCCACCTCCCCCAGATATCTACATAAACTATCTACAAGAATTAAAATACAATGTAAAGCAAATAATATTAGCAGTATATATCATGAAAAGAAAGGGAAAAAGTATCAGATATAGGAGACATCCTTGAAACATTTCAGTTCCATTATATGGAACATTTCAAAAAAGAAGATTTAGATACCAACCAAATAAACTTAGATACAAACCTTATCAATATAAAAAAAATCCCGAAAACTTAAAACTAGACCTACAAAAACCTATATCCTACAAAGAAATTGTTCACAAGATAAAAGAAAGTAAATCTAACAAAGCTCCAGGGATAGATGGTATAATTAAGGAAATTTACAAACTCTTCCCTTCAATAGTAATCTCCCTTTTTCATAAAACTTTGCTAGAAGTCCAGTCAGAAGCAAAAATACCATCCTCATGGAAATATTCTCTCATAACACCAGTTCTAAAAGATAATAATCCATCAGACCTTTGCACCTCATATAGACCTATATCATTACTGAATAATGATTACAAGATATTCATGTCAATACTAGCTAACAGAATGAAAATCCCACTTTCAAAGACAATAATGATCAAACTGGATTTTTATATAACAGGCACACACATGATAATATTAAAAGGATACTTACTCTTATAGATTATGTGAATAAAGAAGATAGAGGAACACTTGCAATCAGATTAGACATTGAAAAAGCCTTCGATTCCCTCAACTGGGAATATCTATTTAAAACTTTAGCATTATTTGAATTTCCTCCTCCCTTCATCTTATTACTAAAAAACATATATATTAATAACTTAGCCTACATTAAATTAGGTCCTTTCACCTTAGAATCTATCCATATAACAAAAGGTACTAAACAAGGATGCCCCCCCCCCTTCTCCTATTTTATTTACTTTGGCTATAGAAATACTTGCAGAAATAATACGCAATAATCCAAGAATAAAAGGAATAGAAGTCTATGACCAGTACATATCTAAAATAATGCTTTTTTGTTGATGATATTTTATTAACCCTATCAATCTCCAGAGAGTCATTAGGAGAGCTAGAAGAAGTAATGGAAACATTTCATAAGATTTCAGGTCTATACTTTAACAGATCAAAAAAAAATCTAAATTTCTATTTTTAAATAAGAAAAAAGAACTACAGGTTACAGATAAATGCATCATAGGAAAACAAGAAATTACGCTAAATTATTTAGGAATAGTGTTATGCAAAAAAATAAACAAAATAATGTTAATAAATTATAAAAACATTATTGAAACAATAAACATATATATATATATATATATATATATATATATATATATATATATATATCAAAAGTGGAACAAAATTATATTAACTTTTGAAGACAGATTGCAATTAATAAAAATGGCCTTATTGCCAAAAATACTATATGTAGCATTAGCAATACAGTTAATTCCTGAAAGATGCATTCTTAAAGAAATAAACTCATGTTTAATAAAATTTTTATGGTATCCCAAAAAGAATAGAGTTGCTCTAACTCATTCACATTAGACCCTGGAAACAAGGAGGATTGAACTTCCCATAAATATAAACATATATAAAAGCATCTGTGCTTAAAATTATAATAGACTGGATAAATCCAAATAATTTTGCCAACTGGAAAGAATTAACAATGGCTATATTAACAAATGAATTTAATCAGTTAAAAAAAATTAATAGTAGACAAATCAAACAAAACCTTGTACATACTATGCACAAGTATACAATATAATATAACAAAACCTTCTAAAACAACACTGATTAATCATTACATCAATTCCTTTGAAAACTTATCAATGCAAATATAGATCTAAAACTTTGGTTTGACCTTTTAACCCCATTTACCATCACTAAGAACTTTCCTCACAAAATATATAGGGAAACAATAACCTCCTGGGAACAACATTGATTCTTATGCTGGTTTCAATGTGTAAATAAATTAAATGTTTTAGATATACATATGATAAAAACTGCTTACAGTATTCCAACACAGGACTGGTAAACCTTACAAAGCACTGTAATGTTCACTCAAGATTTATGCAGATTAATTAATAATTCCTCATTTAAAGATATTCCAACTCTAATACATTTTCTGTATGAATTTATATATAATAGTTGTGAAAAGAAAAATTCCATTTCAAATCTATATAAAAAGTTAATAACATATAAAACAATTCCCAAACCATCATACTGGCAGTTCTTAACAAAAGGTCAGTCATTGCAGTTAACAGAAGACATTAAAACTAACATCTTACTTTCAGTTAATTACACCTCTAACACACAGTACTGGAAAATATTTAACTGGAAATACTTGCATAGTGCATTTTTAACACCAGATATAATTAAAAAGATCAGTACTACTACAAATGTTTTTTTTTGCTGGAGGTGTGAAAAGTCAAATAAAGCAGACTGGATTCATATTTTTTATGAATGTAATAAACTCAAATCATATTGGAATGGAATCAATAATTTTTACAAGCTTTATTTAATAAATCCTTTACCTTAACTAAAGTATTGATAATTCTAAATGTAAACAAAGATCCCTACCTGAATAAGGCAAATATGTATTTGCTATGGACAATACTTGCTATATCTAGGAAATGCATAACCAGAAGGTGGAATTCAAATACACCCCTGACCTTGGAAGAATTCTACACTTTACTGAAGAAAACTGCATTGAGAATCTATCCCAGGCCATTAGTAAATAATCCTTGGAAGAAAGTTATATCTTTGTTGGACACTCTGCAATAATCAATATTGTATCTCTGAGAACTGATCCATTAATTCTATATTTAATACCATACAGTGTATATAATTGAAAGTCAGGCTATTGTAAATATTGTATATAGTTGTTTAAAATATTTAAAAATATTATGTAAATGTTATTTTAATTGAAAATAAAAAAATATATATTTGAGAGGAGAAACATCCTTGAATAAAACCCTTCCCCTAACTGAAGAAGAGGGAAAGTTTCCATCACCTTCTGAGTGAGTTTATGCTGAATGACAGGTGGGAAGAGAACAGTCTGGTCTGTTGGGCAAGGAGGAATCCTCTGAAAAGGAGGAAGAGAAAGAAACCCCAGAAGAGGAAGAGAAAGAATCCCCTGAAAAGGAGGAAGAGATTCTCACTGACAACTGTAACTTGAGAGATTACCTTCAGAACCTCTTATTTCAGAAACTATTTGCTGCCAAAGAAAGAAATGGAGGTTTGCCCCAGGATTCAATAAAGCATACCCTGTTTTTCACCATGCCTGAGGCACGATGCACACACGGCTGAGGGAAAATTTAATTCAGTAAGTGCCGTGTAGAAGCACGCACCCCAGTGGAAAGGAGTTAAACACCATGACTTGCTAATCAGCTACATAAGCAGCTGAATAACATGCTAATCAACCCAGGAGACACCATGGAGCAATTTAACAAGGCAGAAATCAACCATGTAGGCTCCATGCTGGTGTTCCATCTGTATTCGAAAACTTTTCGAATACAGCCATGGAAATGAGTCTACACAGCATACCTCTCAATCTTTCAGAGCAGGAAATCTGGACAAAGGCATCAATAATGGGGGGGGGGGGACAAAGGTCCAAAATAGGGAGAGATATTAAATATTGCTCTTATTAACTTACAAAGTTGTTGAAGTAACAGGGGTTGTGTTCAGAACAGAAATGTAGGTTTGGTGCCCCGCCCCCAAATGAACAGTACAGTAATGCAGGCCATACCTCTCAATCTCTTAGGGCAAGACACCAGGACAAAGCCATAAATAATGTGGGGAAAAGGCCCAAAAATAGGGAAAATTTTTAAATATTACTCTTACAAACTTAGAACATTGACAGAATAACCATTTTTGCGTTAGCATGAATTTTCCTAAGGGTATGAAATCAAACTCAAATGTCTGAAATTATTTTCTGCCATCAATCTTTAATGATTTGGTGATGTTTAGCCAGAAAAATCACAGTTTTATGATAAATGGACCAAAAATATGAAACAAATATCTGCACAGTCTGTGAAAATCTGTACAGTTGACAGATACGATGCAGACACCTAAAGGTGTAAGTGTGTGCTAATCAAAATAAATATAAAAAACATTAAACAGACTATTTATAGCTACATGTCAGCATATGCAACATGTAGCTGACATACAGGCATAGGATCACAGGAGGTTACTAGGCTAATGGCCCTAGGGCCCTTACAAAACTAGCCAAGTACAACTCCCATTCCTAAGAATATCAAGGTATTAAGTGGAACTAAGTCAACAACTACTGAACCTGTTTTTTTTTTTTAACTCATTGTCTATACTGTTTCCAAGATCCTTACACTCCCGTACGTTCTTCCTCCCACTTCATGATTGGCCCATTTATTTAATTTTAATTTATTTCTCAACTTTTAAAAAAACTGCGAGGAACATGAAGTTATTTCAAGTCTGGGTCCCCATTCATTTACCAAAAAGACACATAACCTATCAAGTTATGTCCCGCGGTTCCAGTCACAAATTGTTTCAGACCAATTCACTCAGACTACAGTCAAACGTACAACCATTGGTAATATCCCAGTCTTGATCTACCAATTAGTCTGCACCACTAGAATAAGTTACAAAGTCCAATCTCTATTTCCCATAGCTCCCTGTAATGGAAGCCCCTCCAATCCCCATATTTCAGCCCCAAGCATTTTGGACCAATCTAACGTAATATAAAAGGAAACTACTGGCAAAACTTACCTGTGATGCACCAATTAGGTCTGCACCTTCCATTTAAACTTAAACCAATCAAGCAAAAACTCATAGCTCCAAAACAAGAACCCAAAACAAATCATTCGCCAAATAAAAGACGCAATTCCCATTGGCTACAAAGGCCAGTCCCACCAAATTTCATTGGCCAAGTCAAAGAATAAGGGAAATAATTTTTTTCCAAGAGTAGCCAATCAAAAGCTATTTTTCCTTATTAAACTAAAACCAATCATGTTAAAACTGAGCCCACTCCTACTGAAGTTAACTGGCCACCAATTCAAAGCCTATAGAGAATATGTAGTTACCCAGATTAGCCAATCAACGCTATTATATGATTCAGCTAGGAATTATCCGACCTCCTACGGACACTGATACTACAGGGATACTAAAGGCTTTTACCCCTAGCAGTTCCACCAATTAGAGATGAGCCCGATGGTACAGTAATCAATTAGAACATGTGAGAACCCTTGCATTAAAATAATGTTTTTTTATTATGGTACTAAGTAATTCAAGTTTCTGGTACATATAAAGACATTGGTTTACCTCGATTTCCTCAACAACGGTTATCTGCCTAAGTTGACACATGATGAATAAAAGTACTAAGTATTACAAAGAAGATCAAATGGCCCAGAACTTGCTTTATTATTATTATTTTTCTTTTATTTTTGTACGCACACATAATAAATTCGAATTAAAGGGAATTAAGAATAAGACACAATCAGCTTGTTGTGCAGCTTAGCCCAAACAGCTTATTTGATCATTACAGGAGCTATTTGGTCCACGTCTTAGCATGTACTGCACAATGAACACAACACTCATGACTTCCCCTGTCCCCATACTGTAGCATACTTCTACATGTTGTAATTACATAACCAGTTTTCTGGTTAGTGCTGAATTCAGGGCTGTGTTACAAGTCTCTGTGTTTGCCCATACCTTACTTGGATAGAAGGAAGTTTTTCTGTTCACCTGTGAGAGAGGGGAGCTTTGAGCAGCCTATCTGTCCCTGGAGGAATGGTTTCAGCCCAGAAATTAGTAGTTTATTGGCCATTTTGAGCTAATTTCTATCTCTTTCATTTCCCTGCTATAAAAACCGCATTTGCCCAGTTTTGCGTGCCAGGCAGCGCCAGTTAGCTAGGGTATAACTATTCCCCATTCCACAAAGTCTCCTCTTCAATTTTTCCCTTGGAACTAGACAAACTTTCAACTTAAGCACTCAAACCATTCATCTTTCAGCCCGGCACTTGCTCAAAACTCAAGCACTTATAAACCCTAGCACTAGACCCCCCCATACAGTACAGAAGAACAAGGCTCTCTAGTCGACCTTACAAGCCAATCAGTAAATCAGCTCACTATACCTATCCAGGCATGTCCAAAGGGCAGTTTCAGGTGTACTCTCCAGTCAAACTGGTGAATCTGGGCATTTTGAGGCAATGTTACAACTGCCTCATGTACACAGACAATCCTCTCCTCCTACCACCAAACACTAATACATGCGAGAGATACAATTATACAGCCAAACTGTAGGCTAAGCTCTCTCAACCCAAGACTGGATAAGACAGTCAAGAGGAGAAGGGAAATACTTGCAACACACCAGCAGTCTCACATAGACCCACTAAACCAGCACCAGCAAAAAACACACAAATACATGAAAACATACCTGAAAGCTCTAAATAAAAATCTGTAAAAGCAACAGAGACCTCCAAAGCAGACATCCAAGCAACCTCCACCCCCCCCCCAACACAAACAATGAAACACATACTTCACAAAACCAGTGTGCCACGCAATCACAGCCCTTAAGGCAAAATAACATACCCAACACACTAGTAATAGGTGACTCTATAGTCAGGCACACTGATGTCCCACTCACTAGGCTGAACAAGGAGAAGGTTACTGTTAGCTGCCTGTTGGATGCCAGAATCCGCCACATAACACAAGCACTCAGGTCACTCTAGAACAATTAGAAATATGACTCTGTCATTATTCATGTTGGTGTGAATGACCTGAGCCATACCTCCCTGGACTACATGAAGAGAGACATGGAAGAGCTCTCTGATCACATAGCCCAGGCCGGTATGAACCTGACCCTGAGTAGCATCCTGCCCTCACCAAGAATGATACCACAGTATAAAGAAAAAATTATCAATTTCAACAATTGGCTAAGTTTGTGGTGTCATTCAAAGGGGATCCACTGTCTGTCCACCTGGGATGACATGCTCGACAAGCCACGCTGCTTCGCCAGAGACAGCTTGCACCTGTCACCCTTAGACTTTCGAATACTGGCCAAGGCTCTTGCCACCCCTATATGCCTTTTTAGGCAAGGCTCAAAAGACAAACCCACCGCCGTAAATAGCACAAGTAACAAAAAACTGAGGGTAATGCTACTCAATGCCAGAAGTCTAAACCTCAAAATGCAGACACTCGAGGCACTCCTCAGTATGGAGAAAATCAATATATGTGCAGTAACAGACACCAGGTTTAAGGCTCCTGAGAGCACTCCAGCACTATCAGGCTACAAACAATATCATACATTTTGGCCACAGAACCCAGACAGAAATACAAAAGGCGGGGGCGTATCCACATTCATCAAGTATACCCACACCTCCAGGTTAGTGGTACAGCATGATGCTTCAGAGATCATCCACGTGCAAATAACAACGGACAAAACTGCAATTCAAATTGCAGCTTGCTACAGATAACCCACCATGTCCCAGGACCCCCATTCCACGTTTCTGGAAACACTGGGAAATATAAAGGCCCTACCAAACACCCTCATATTGGGTGATTTCAATTACCCAAACATTAACTGGGAGAACTACTCAAGTACGAACTCCCTTGCCGAACATTTCCTAGAGTTTATAAACTCAAACGCCCTGGATCAACTAGTCAACACTCCAACCAGAGGTGACAACATATTGGACCTGGTCATCACCAACATGGGCGACCGGTGTTCCACACCGGAGGTCAACCCCTCGCTGGTTAGATCTTCCCCTGGTCAATGAAACCACTGTGAAAACTTTTCAAAAGCAAACTTCATGTTACTTAAGACCGATGTGAAAAGTTTCAAAGCCCTATGCTAAAGGATAACGCTGTCTAAGCTGCAAAATCCTTACTAATGCATTCTACGGGTACCTACAAGAATGCATGGATTGTGCTATCCCAAGCAAAACCAAGATTCACTCCTCCAAGAAAAGGAAACCAGTCTGGTGGACCCCTGCCATAAACAAGCTATACAATAGGAGGAGGAAACTAGTACAGAAAAGAGTAAAATCCCAAGAAGGTAAGACAGCCCTGATCAGTATCAGCAAGAAACTACGATCCCTCATAAAATCATCCAAGGCTAGCTTCGAAAGAAAAATTGCCAAGGACTCCAAAGATAACCAAAAGGCATTCTTTAACTATGTCAAGAATCCAAGTGGCAATGCTCAGATCCGCTTGGAATTAGTTCAGAATGGCAAAAAATACACTGAACCGACCAATGTCGCCAAAATCCTGGCAGACAGATTCAGTGCAAACTTCATCCCCCCCTCACCCCCAAAAGTGCCCATAACCATACCAGAAGAATGTACAGCCCCTGAAATCACAGACACTCAGGTTAAAACAGCCCTCTCCAAAGCCAAAAACACAGCATCAATGGGACCAGACAGTGTCCCAGGCTGCGTCCTACATGAGCTCAAAGAGGAACTAAGCCCTCACCTAAACACACTGTTCAAACTCAGCCTCTCCACAGGCTATGTACCCATAGAGTGGCGCACAGCAACGGTTATTCCAGTCCACAAAGGTGGAGCCACAACAGATCCCGGGAACTATCACCCTATAAGCCTGACTAGCTTGGTCTGCAAGGCTATGGAGCGCATCATCATGGAACTCATTAACAGAGACATTGGGAAACTCCAAACACTGGACCCTACGCAGTTCGGTTTTGTTAAGGGCAGATTATGCCTCCTAAACCTGGCGGACTTCTTTGAGACAGTTACCAAGGCTACAGACAAGGGAAAGGTGGTACACAGCCTACCTAGACCTCACAAAGGCCTTCAACACCATTCCCCATTCTGGTATTATAGACAAGCTCACCAGCCTGAACATAAACCCCTACGTCACAAGATGGGTTGCCAACTGGGTCGCGGACAGAACCCACATGGTGAGAGTTGCAGGAGCTAGGTCCGACTCTAAATCGGTTAGAAGTGGCATTCCCCAGGGCTCAGCCCTAGGACCCCTCCTTTTCAGCATATACTTCTCAGAGGTACAGGCAAGCACAGGAGGACTATGGATGACCAAGTTCGCAGACAACTGCAAACTAGGGGCTGTAACTGACTCTCCGGCTGACACAGACATCCTCCAAAAGGGTCTCACTGAGACGGATACCTGGTGTCAAAATCATGGCCTCAAGCTAAATGCCAAAAAGTGCAGAGTCATCCCCTTTGGAAAAAACAAAGTACCCACAAACATCCACATAGGTGGGTAGTCCCCTAAATACGGAAGATGTAATAAGGGATCTGGGGAGCCAAGTAGATAGTAATCTCTCCTTTGATAATCACATTGCCAAAGCGGTTAGAAAATCCTTCTATGTGGCCCACCTAATCACAAAAGGGTTCGCATCCATATCAAAAGAGGTCATTGTGCCCCTCTACTCATCACTCATTAGACCCATCATAGAGTACAACGCCCCATTTGGGATGTACCTTACACAACATCTACAACAGCTGGAAAGACCACAGAAGTACCTCACCAAGAGGATCACTGGCCTCCAACAGATGCCCTAAGAAACTCCAGCTGTACTCAGTTGCATACTGCCTACTCAGAGGTGATCTCTGCCTGACATACAAGGCCATGTCCAACTCAGAATTGATGGACATGCTGCACCTGAAGAAAACCATATTCCTCGAGCCACACGCTCTAGGGATCTAAACCTCACCACAACAATAAATAAGATGTGCTGGAGGGATAGATTCCTGTCCCAGAGACTTCCCATGCTTTGGAACAAGATTCCAAACTACATTAGGCAGAGCTCCTCGCTAACACTCTTCAAGAGATACCCTGACGAGTGCATGAGAAACAGAAAGTTTACCCTGGTGATCACTTTAGCGGCTCTGCTGGACAGACGGACAGGGAACTAATCTAAGGGGGTGGCGAAAGCCAACACATTCTGGCTAGGCTTATAAATGCCTTCGGGCAGATAGCCTAGTACCTACCTATGAACCTATGTACTGTCCACTGAGCCCAACACTCATTACTTCCCCTGTCCCAATACTGTAGCACACTTCTACATGTGGTAGATACATAAGTATGTACTCTACACTGAGCACAACACTCATTACTTCCCCTGTCCCCACGCTGTAACACACTTCTACATGTTGTAGTTCCATAAGTATGTACTGTACACTGAGCACAACACTCATTACTTCCCCAGTCCCCATACTGTAGCACACTTTTATATGTTGTAGCTACATAAGCATGTACTGTACAGTGAGCACAACACTCATAACTTCCCCTACCTCCATCCTGTAGCACACTTTTACATGTTGTAGTTACATAAGTATGTACTAACACTGAGTACAACTATTGATTCCACTGACTCCATGCTGTAGCACACTTTTACATGTTGTAGTTATAATAGCATGTACAGTACTCTGAGGATAACACTCATTACTTCCCTGCATCCATGCTGTAGGACAGTTATACATGTTGTAGTACTCTGAGGATAACACTCATTACTTCCCTGCATCCATGCTGTAGGACAGTTATACATGTTGTAGTTATGTAACCTTGCACTGTACACTGAGTACAGCACCCATTACTTCCCATGCCTCCATGCTGTAGCACACTTCTACACGTAGTAGTAATATAACCTTGTACTGTACACTGCACATAACACTCACTGATTCTGCTGCCTCCATGCTGTAACACACTTCTGCATGTTGTAGTTACATAAGTATGTACTGTACACTGAGCACAACACTCATTACTTCCTCTGTCCCCATGCTGTAGCAAACTTCTACATGTTGTAGTTACATAAGTATGTACTGTACACTGACTACAAAACTCATTACTTCCCCTGTCTCCATGGTGTAGCACACTTCTACATTTGTTTTTTTTTTTTTTTTTAATTTTTATTTTGACATTTGTTAACCGGGTTAGTCCAACTGGGCCAGAGGCCCATTTTCAGTGGAGACCTGAGGAGAAAAGCTCAGATACAGAAAATTTAAGGTACATAAAATTTACACTCCGATATAAAGAAATTTACAATACATAATTTAATGTTAATACTACTGGAAGTATAACCGTCATGAATTTTTTTATATATACAATGAAAAAATAAGCAGCAATTGACCTTACATAGAGAGCGCTATTGATATAGTGGGTGGGTTAAGTAACAGAGAGAGGTATTTACATATGAGACAGGAATAGTTACATATGTACATGTGGTGAAGTAGTAGGGTAAGGGTGCACTTAGCAGTTGGACTATGTGAAAAAGGAAGGTAAACTAAGCGGTGGATTAGTTAATAGTCAGTGAGGTTGGAGTAAAACAGTAAGGTTATGTTGAATTCATCAGTGTAGTAGGTTAGGTGGGGTCATTACAGGGGCAAGACTTGTTATTTAGTAGGTGCAGTTTAAGTTCTTTTTTGAAGTGTTTAGGATGGGGAATGGATCTAATATGAGCAGGCAGTTTGTTCCAAGCTTGGGCTATAGTAAATTTGTAAAGTAGTTTACCAATGTTTTTGTGTGGTCGGGAAGTGTCAAGGAGTTGTTGGCTAGAGGTTCGGAGAGTACGATTAGGGGTGTAAGAGGATACCATGGTGGAGAGGGAAGGGCAGGAGGAAAGTTTGCAAACTGCAGAGTGAGCGATTTGAAGCTGGGATAGAAGGAGTTGTTGGGGGAGCTCCAGCCAGTGGAGAGAGTTGAGAGCCAGGCACTGGTGGGAATTGTAAGGACAGTTAGTGACAAATCTAGCTATTTTGTGGCATGTTTGTCGTAGTTTGGATAGGGTTGTAGACTGTATGTTAGTTAGGATTGGGGCAGCGTAGAGAAGGGAGGGGAGAAGGAAATCATGGGCTAAGGAGAGTCTAGCATTAGACGTTAGAAATCTTCTATTTCGATATAGCAGTCCGAGTTTTTGATAGTTTTTTTTTATATTTTGAAGGATATACAAGTTAAATTTAAGTTCATCATCAATGATTTTACCTAGGAGCTTAGTGTAGGGTTCAGGATGAATGACTGCATTATTAGAGGACGTAGTGACAAAGGTTGATCTGTGCTGAGACAGCTTGACGGAGAAAAAGCAGGAGTTTAGTTTTTGGGGTTTAAGATGAGCTGATTATCAGACAGCCACTTTTCAATGGATAGGAAGGTGTCTTGGGTATGAACATGAAGTTCTGAGATGTTAGTGGAGAAAGAGATGAGAGTGGAATCAGCATAGTGAATTAGGGAGGATTGGTTGCAAGCTGTGTGAAGCTCATTTGTGAAAATGTTAAACAGGTGGGGACTGAGGATAGAACCTTGGGGAACATCAGATGGGATAGGAAGAGAGGGGGAGCAGCAGGAGAGCCATTTGACAGATTGTAACCTGTGAGAGAGGTAACTGGTGAACCAGGACAGGGAGGGAGCTGAGAGATTTAGGTTAGCAAGTTTGGACAAAAGGATAGGATGAGTGACAGTGTCAAAGGCTTTGGAGTGGTCAAGGAAAAGGCAGGATACAAGTTGGTTGTCATCTCTGACCTCAGCATGCATGAGTGAAAGATAAGAGAGCTGTGCCATGTTGGGTGGGTGTGAGAAGGTTTTCCTGTAGGAGAAAGTTTATCAGTTGAGTGTGAATGCATTTTTCAAGTATTTTAGATACAGGGGAAAGGATGGCTATGGGTCTGTAGTTGGATGGGTCAGTAGAGTTCCTTCCTTTATGTAGTGGGATGGTAAAAAAGGTTTTTCAGATGTTGGGGACAGTAGCTTCTAGAATGGATCTATTGATAAGCAGGGATACAGGATAGTCTATGGATTTGGCAGCTAGTTTGAGGAAGATAAGTGGAAGATTGTCAAAGGAAGGTGAGCAGGGTTTGAGCTTATGTAAAAGTGACTTGACATGTTTAAATGCAGTTACATGAATATGTACTGTACACTGACCACAACATGCATTACTTCCCCTATCCCCATGCTGTAGCACACTTCTACATGTTGTAGTTACATAAGCATGTACTGTACACTGAGCACAACACTCATTACTTCCCCCTACCTCCATGGTGTAGCACACTTCTACATGTTGTAGTTACATAAGCATGTACTGTGCACTGAGCACAACACATTACTTCCCCTACCTCCATGGTGTAGCACACTTCTACATGTAGTTACATAAGCATGTACTGTACACTGAGCACAACACTCATTACTTCCCCTACCTCCATGGTGTAGCACACTTCTACATGTTGTAGTTACATAAGCATGTACTGTACAGTGACCACAGCCCTCATTACTTCCCCTACCTCCATGGTGTAGCACACTTCTACATGTTGTAGTTACATAAGCATGTACTGTACACTGAGCACAACACTCATTACTTCCCCTACCTCCATGATGTAGCACACTTCTACATGTTGTAGTTACATAAGCATGTACTGTACACTGACCACAGCCCTCATTACATCCCCTGCCTCCATGCTGTAGCACACTTCTACATGTTGTAGTTACATAAGCATGTACTGTACAGTGACCACAGCCCTCATTACATCCCCTGCCTCCATGCTGTAGCACACTTCTACATGTTGTAGTTACATAAGCATGTACTGTACACTGACCACAGCCCTCATTACATCCCCTGCCTCCATGCTGTAGCACACTTCTACATGTTGTAGTTACATAAGCATGTACTGTACACTGACCACAGCCCTCATTACATCCCCTGCCTCCATGCTGTAGCACACTTCTACATGTTGTAGTTACATAAGCATGTACTGTACACTGACCACAGCCCTCATTACATCCCCTGCCTCCATGCTGTAGCACACTTCTACATGTTGTAGTTACATAAGCATGTACTGTACACTGACCACAGCCCTCATTACATCCCCTGCCTCCATGCTGTAGCACGCTTCTACATATTGTAGTTACATAAGCATGTACTGTACACTGACCACAGCCCTCATTACATCCCCTGCCTCCATGCTGTAGCACACTTCTACATGTTGTAGTTACATAAGCATGTACTGTACACTGACCACAGCCCTCATTACATCCCCTGCCTCCATGGTGTAGCACACTTCTACATGTTGTAGTTACATAAGCATGTACTGTACATTGAGCACAACACTCATTACTTCCCCTACCTCCATGGTGTAGCACACTTCTACATGTTGTAGTTACATAAGCATGTACTGTACACTGAGCACAACACTCATTACTTCCCCTACCTCCATGGTGTAGCACACTTCTACATGTTGTAGTTACATAAGCATGTACTGTACACTGACCACAGCCCTCATTACATCCCCTGCCTCCATGCTGTAGCACACTTCTACATGTTGTAGTTACATAAGCATGTACTGTACACTGAGCACAACACTCATTACTTCCCCTGCCTCCATGGTGTAGCACACTTCTACATGTTGTAGTTACATAAGCATGTACTGTACACTGACCACAGCCCTCATTACATCCCCTGCCTCCATGCTGTAGCACACTTCTACATGTTGTAGTTACATAAGCATGTACTGTACACGGAGCACACCACTCATTATTTCTTCTGCCCCTATGCACTTGGTTATTAAAGCTGTGGGATGGTAGTGTTTGCTTCTGTTTAATCACAGGGAGTTGACAACAGCCATATTTCTCTCCAGTTGAATGTTGATTCAGTCATGTGTTCCCACCAAATGTACCACAGGGAAATGTCTCTCTGGCTAGGTGCCCAAGCCAGAGCTTGACGGATAAGAATTCTAATGGCATGAGTTGCAGAACAATTGTGAGATACAGATCAGCTGTCACATAAAAGAGTAAGCACGAATTTAGCTATTTAACATTGTTAATTTTGTCTGTCACAATAATATTAAGCACTCTTAGCCATTTACAACTGAATGCATACAAACCATCAAATCAAACTACAAAAATGAAATCACATAACCACTGTATCAGGTTCTTTTTCCAGTATGCAACTGAGCACCTCTTTTACATTATGAATCGCCTGTTTCCTGAGTTTTGGAGATATTTCACACTTTGGATTTATAAACTTAGGTCATTGCTTGACATACTATCATTTTAGTTATTGACAGCTTAGACCTGTATACCTCCCATAACTTTCTAATACATGTCTGTTTTAATTCTCTGCACATTTTTTCTTACTGCTTTGCTTCAATATGTACTAAGTTTTTAAGAAATCAAGAATATGATAAAATAAATCTGAAGCTGAAGCTGACACACTAGAATGGAGATACTTGGATGGTCAAGGGCAACAGGACTTTAGACTGTGTCTTGGCACTAGCCCATAATATTTTCAGTCTGTTGCAAAAACCATTAAAGTAAGATGAAACGTTAGAGAGTGAATTTGGAAAATAAACACCGGCTCTCACATTAACACTCACTCACCTGTTTTAAAAAAAAGGACACAATATAGATTGCATTTGTGCTGATTTAGTCTTTCTTGATAACTTTTCTTTACATTTTATTCAAACTACTGAATTCCTTCACAAAAGAAAAAGGCTCATTAACATCATTCTAAGTATAAAATACATTTTCAAAACTAAAGAAACATTACAGCAAGTTATAAACACAGAAGATATGAATTAAATATAGTATCAAATAAAGCAGTACAATTTAAGAAGACTGCATTGTCCATCCGTAACAACAAAGTGTAGGCTTTTAGCCTTGTCACATAATGGTAGTGTGTCTTTTATAAAGTAGTGTTAATTTATTATAACATAATAAAAACAGATGTCTTTACTGGAACATAACAGTCTTCCAAAACTTGAAGAGAGCTGTAACAATCAAAAAGGGATATCCCCACAAGACAATGGATCCTGCCAATAAAACCAAAACAGCAATCAAGCAATTTTCAGAGTGTGAAACGATGCATAAACAATTCAAGATGACCAGACGTATACCATCTGCTGCATAAAAAATATTTTAGTGTGAAGATTTAATTGCAGATCTCTTTCTTTGAGTTTATCCTTACTTCACATTTTTTCTTAATTTATCGCTGCTCTTACTTCACTTACTGTTTCCACAGCAATGATAACCAAGTTTTGATAAAAGTGTTGCATTTTTAGTACTGCTATCACTGTCTGCTTTTATTTACCCTTTCATTAAAGCACTCACATTATCCATACACCTCCTCCTGGATATGTTTCTAGAAAGTGCCTTACTTATATAAAAACTCTACCCAGAAAATTAAACAAATGCATGCATCATTTGTTGATCTTCCAAGCAGTGCTAATGCCTCAGTTTGTTTTCCCTACTTTCTGCTGGCTCATCCTACAATATGACACACGTCACTGATTTTAATTAGTGAGTAATTAATTACAAAAACTAAAAAGAGATTTTTTTTTTCTTGCAGGGGGCAAGCACCCCTGCACACCCATGTCCCCTAACCTTATGTATCATATATACAGACATATTATAGCGCAACACATACATACATTCAATAGTGTAAAAAGAAACACTCCTTCCAAGTAAATCCTGTCAAAAGAGAATAAAAGCAGTCTTGTCAGAGTGCAGGTATGCCTCTCAGCTTCTCCTTAAGTATTAAGAACTATGTTGTCATTTGTTCTTTTACTCTTTGTCCCCATAATATGTCACATCCTCAACACAAAAAATACATGGTTTGTGAACTGCCTGCTTGGACTGACTCTGATTGTGCTAAATGTACAGTGTTTTAAACCTGTGAGTAATTTCTGGGTATATGTTTAATAAGGGTTAAGTAAAGTAGCCAGTTTATTTATCCATCCTCAGCTGACCCGGTTAGTCTCACTAGGCAAGCACCTCTTTTCAGGGGAAACAAGTAGAAGTATTTATACTACTCTGGGAAATGTGATCAGCGTATCAGGGAACGTCCCCTAATCCTCATTGTTGTGAGTGGAGCCCACTTTGCTTGTACACTTCCTGTATCTGTTTCAAGCGCAGATGCAGCCTAGAGAAATAGGAAAGCAGATGGAGAGAAACTGACAGGGAAGGAGATGATGGGGAGGTGGCAGAAATGAAGAAGAAAGCACATATCAAGACTGCAGAATGTGTGCAGGGTTCTGAGCAAATCTTTCAAAGAAATCTGTTTGACGGAAATTAATCAACAAATGATGGATGTATAATTGCACCCCATCCAGTCGGGAGGATTGTGGGATGATTTAGTTAAAGAAATGTTGATGCAGAGTGAGCCAGAAAATGAAGGAGATGTCTCCTGGGGGGGACATTATGAAGAAAATACAAAAGGTGTATGCAGAGACAATCCTGAAGAATACTGGTGAGATGCAAAAGAACACATATGCAGAGAAAGTAAAAGAAGGCAGAAGGGGAGTAGCAGAAAAGAAGGAAGAAAATGGAAAACAGAGTACATGGTAAGGATTCAAAGTAAAGACGACAACGAAATGGACAGGTATGAAGTGTGAGACAATTTAATAGCTCCTTTGGGTGTACAAACACAACATAAGGGCTTTTATTTTTATTAACAAAGAGACATTTTGTGACCTTTTATTTGAGACTGTTTTCTCAATGGAAAATTTTTTGGAGGATATGAAAAAAGAATGATTGTAACCCATGTAATATTTATCGGATAACAGCATTTAACAAGAAAACAAAAAAAATCATGTACAATTTCAAACAGAGGTAGAAAGAGCGACTTTGAGAGGACATTTGAAAACTTTGTGCAAAGAAGTACTGGACATTGCAAACGTTTATGACAAAAGGGGTTTATGGACTAGTGGCTGGGAATGTAATATCGTGTTAAAAATAGAAAGAGAAAAAAATATATACATACACCAAACATGATAAATATGGAGGGGAACAGGGGGTGTCATAAAATACTGGGGCCACCCAAAATATGTTTTTTTTGTGGAAAAGAGGGACATTTGGTAAGTAACGTGAGAAAAGAAAATGTTATATTTGTGGGGACATGATGCAAAAAAGTGTGAGTTGAAATGTCATAAATGTAACAAAATTGGACATTTATGGATAGACTGCAAAAAGGAAAATGAAAAAAAAGAAAAGGAAGAAAGGGAAGACATTTTAGAAGTAGGCTTGTAATGATCAATTAACAAAGCTAGCTATGAACTTATGAAACCACGAATTTAAGGAAAAGAGTGTTCTGTCAATGTAAATAGTACCAAGAATATAGTAAGCAGAATTGGCATTTTGGAGTGATTTAATTCACGTGATGTAGATGCAATTATATTAAAAGACAAGATCTTTAACAAATGAAGAAAGACTGCAAAAACAGAAACTATGGGGAGGAGAATAATCTGGAATTCAGGAAACGAGAGATGGGCTAGAATAGTTTTACTTGGTACAAATACACTAAAGATATTAGATGTAACTATAGCATTAGATGTAACTATAGCAAAAATGGGAAGATTAACAATTGTAGATTTAAAATGGAAAGAACAAGTTCATAGGCAAGTACTAGGCTATCTGCCCACGGGCATCTGTAAGCCTAGCCAAAATGTGTTGGCTTTCATACAAATAATTATAACATTATATGATCATCCTAATTGTAAAGAAAGGGAAAGATTATTTTATCAGATTTTAGACTATAGTTATAAATATGAATATCATAATAACAGGAGAATTTAACTGTGATTTAAGAGGAAGGCAAAGAAAGAAAATGGTTTAAGAAAAATGTTAGAAGTTATACGATGTGGTAAGTTAAAACTTTGGAACAAAGATTCATGGACTTACAAAAGGGGTATGTATAGAAATTAAATATATTATTTTGTACTGTCAGGTTTAGTTATAGGAGAAGGGGAGGTACTCGAAAGAGGATTTTCTGATCACCTTAACTATGGCTAGATATAAACGATAAGGAATATATAAAAATAGACAAAGGAATAAAAAAAGATAAATGAGAAAGCATGGGATGAAGAAGGAAAGAGATTAGTAACAGTTATGGAAACATCATATTACTATGTGAACAGTTTATGAAAACTGGATCGACTGGTGGATGATATTTAAGGAAAAAATACAACAAATGTTTTTTTTACAGTGGCTATATGATGTGAGAAAAGTAGAGAAGGAAAATTAGAAGTTATGTACCTACCATAACGTTCCATGTTAGTTGTCTTCTCTCGCCTTCTTTCTTGCTGGATGGGTTCGGAGCCAATCCTCGGCTCCGACTCGGCACTTGCTAAGCTCGAGAGCTAATTTTACCAGCTTGAGGCAACCCTATATCCCATGATGCAAGGCGTGACTACCTCAGATCTCGTTTGGTAGCTATGAAAAAACCCTGCCAGAAAAACTTCTTCCCATAAAGGAAGAAGAGAAACTAAATGTGGAAAGAAACAAGGCCAATAAACACTAAGAGTAGTGACACTTCCTACTGGGAGCCCATGGAAAGAGTGAACCATACCCAGAAAAGAGTACAACTTCAAGGTCTGTCCAGTCTAGGGGGAAGGAGGGAGGGATGCAAGAAAGAAGGCGAGAGAAGACAACTAACATGGAACGTTATGGTAGGAACATAACTTCTAAATGTTAAGTTGTCAAACTCGCCTTCATTCTTGCTGGATGGGACCGCATCCCTAGCACCTCTATCCTGGGTGGCTCAATGGAACAGACTCTTGAGAACTGTGGAACCAAACCTAGCCCTGTCCCTGGAGGCCAAGTCCAATTTGTAATGAGAAACAAAGGTGTGAGGAGTGGCCCAAGTGGCTGCCGCACAAATGGTGTCAATAGGTAGCCTATCCTGAAAGGCTGTGGAAGTGGCTAGGCTCCTGGTAGAATGTGCTTTTGGTTTCGAGGGCAGTTGCTTGCCCCTAAGAAGATAAACATAAGAAATAATAGAAGACAGCCATCTGGATAAGGTCACTTTGGAGACCGGAAGACCTTTCCTGTTTTCTGCATAAGAAAGAAACAGTTGATCAGATTTCCTGAATTGTTTAGTTCTGTCCAAGTAATATCAGAGTTGACAATGGACATCCAAACAATGAAGTTTTTGTTCAGCTTTGTTAGAATAATTAGGGAAAAAGACTGGCAAATCAATAGATTGGTTGATATTCGTCTGGGAAGCAACCTTGGGCAAAAAAGATGGATTAGTTCTTAAAGATACCCTATCTTTGTGGAAAACCAAGTAAGGTGAACGGACACAGAGAGCCTGAAGTTCAGACACCCTTCTGGCTGAAGTAACAGCAACCAGAAAAAATTGTCTTCCAGGAAAGAAGTTTTAATGAGCATGTAGCAGCCGGTTCAAAGGGGGGTAGTATCAAGGATGCCAGCATTAAATTCAAATCCCATTGCGGAGGGGGATCTTTGATAGGAGGTTTTAGGAGAAATATCCCTCTCAGAAAGGCTTTGCAAAGCTTGTGAGACAATGTTTTGATCCACTACGCCAACATGAAAATTTGAGATAGCTGCCAATTGGACCTTAACTGTAGACGGAGAAGAACCCGATTGAAAAATCTCAGCCAAGAACTCCAAGACTGAATGCACTGGAGCAGTAAAGGGATCTATGTCTCTAGACTTTGCCCAGAAGGAAAAATGTTGCCATTTACTAGCATAAATCCTTCTGGTAGAGGACTTTAGAGACGCTACTATGATCTCTCTAACAGGGTCAGAGATCATAGGAAGCCTGGCTAAGGAAGGAAGTGGAGCAACCAAGCAGTGAGGTTGAGGGAAGGAATGGACCGGTGCAGTTGACCCGAATGGTGGGTCAGAAGATCTGGAACTGGGTCCAGATGCTAAGGCTGCACCAAGAGATGACGATGCAGGGATGGAAACCAAATTTGTCAAGGCCAGTAAGGGGCAATGAGAATCAACTTGGCTCTCAATACAGTAGCTTTCTGAATTACTTGAGGTATCAGTGGGAATGGAGGAAAGGCATAAAGAAGTCCCCGGGGCCAATCCTGGGTTAGAACGTCTCTCGGGGGATGGCCTGGTAGAGGAAAGAGGGTGAAGAAGTCTGGGCATTTGCTGTTTTGGGGTGTAGCAAAAAGGTCGCAGCAAGGGACACCCCACTTCTGAAAAATCTCGTCCACTACCGATTGTTTGAGAGACCACTCGTGTGGCATGAGAATAGCTCTGCTCAGCCTGTCCGCTAAGAGGTTGGATTTCCCAGGGATATGCGTTGCTATCAGAAACCGATGAGAGGAGATTGCCCATTGCCAAAGTCTGACACAGTGGATAGGACCTGGTCCCGCCCTGCTTGTTGATATACCAGACTACGGACATGTTGTCCGTCTGAACTGCAATAGTCCCTAAAGGAAGAAAGTCGCTGAGGGCTTGCAACGTTAAAAGCACTGCTCTCATCTCTAGGACATTTATGTGCAGATGGTATTCTATGGGTTGCCAAGTCCCATGGACCATCCTGCCCTGATAATGCCCCCCCCACCCGATCAGAGAGGCATCCGAAGTGACTGTGGCAACCGGGACTGGGGGAACAAACAGTCGGCCCTGATGGAGCTGCGGTGAAGACATCCACCAGGTTAGATGACTCTTGCACGATTGTGTCACGAAAATCTCGTGTCGCATGGGGAGCTGCTGGAATGACCACTGGGTGAACAACATCCACTGCAGAAGACGCATGTGGAAGCGGGCTAACGGCAGTAGTACGATGGCCGCAGCCATAAGACCTAGAACCTTCAGGACAAATCTGGCCCTGATCCTCTTGCTGAGTAATAAGATCCGAACGTACTTTTGGATGTCCAGAATTCTTTGGTTTGTGAGTCTCGCTGACATACTGACAGTGTCTAATTCTGCGCCTATAAAGGTAATAGATTGGCAAGGCGACAGAGAAGATTTTTCGAAGTTTACAGAAATCCCCAATTGGTTGCAGGTGTGAAGAGTGTAGTCTCTGGCCTTGAGAAGTTGATGCCTGGTGGTGGCAGAGAGGAGCCAGTCGTCTAGGTACGGAAACACCTGGAATCCTTGACGTCTCAGATGAGCCGTGACCACTGCCATACATTTGGTAAACACTCTGGGGGCTGTAGTGAGTCCAAAGGGCAGGGCTCTGAATTGAAAATGACTGGTCCCCAGCCGAAAGCGGAGAAACCTTCTGGAGCGCTTGTGAATTTTTGTGTGTTGGTACGCATCCTGAAGGTCTACTGAGCACATCCAGTTGTCCTTGCCCAAAAAGGGTAGAATGGACTGAAGCGTGACCATCCGGAATCTTGCCTTCTTGACAAACTTGTTTAGTTTGCTGAGGTCTAAAATTGGTCTCCAATCTCCTGTCCTTTTGGGGACCAAAAAGAATCTTGAGTAGATGCCAGATCCTACTTGGTCTGCCGGCACTAGTTGGATGGCTCTTTTTGCTAGGAGCTTTGATACCTCCAACTTTGCCAATTCCCTTAGACCGGGTGAAACGTCTGGAAGGGATTGATGAGGAACGGGATATCTCTCGAAAGGGATATTGTAGCCCTCGGATATGATCGACTGTACCCATTTGTCTTGAGAGAGGGAACGCCAGGCTATTGGGTACAGCGACAATCTTCCCCGACTGCCTCCAAGGGTGGACAGTCGGGCAACACCTCAGGGATGCTGGAAGGGTTTATCAGAGAGAGGCTCCCTGCTACCCTGATTCTGTGGACCCCCTCTGCCCCTAGGGCGGCGTCTATTGTTATTACCCCCTCTGCCTCTGGGGGTAAACTGACCACGTGTATCCGGCGTGACTCCCTGAGATTTACGAAACCACATTTTTCCCCCCTTCTGACCTTTTGGATAGGGTCTTGAAGGGGTGGAGAAATGGACTCCTACGGCAGAAAGAGTCTTACCGTCTTGCTCACACCTGGTCAATGTGTCCTTCACCTGAGGCCCGAACAAAGCCGAACCATCAAAGGGAGTATTAGTGAAGGACGCCTTAAAGGGATCTGCAAAATTACAAAGCCGCATCCAGGCCTGACGCCTAAGTGCCACTCCTGTGCCTGTGGCTCTACTCGCCCCATCGGCTGCATAAGAAATGAGCCGCATGGAGGAGTTAGTTATAGAATTTAGGATTCCTAGCTGTGAGGCAATCTTTTCTTGAGGCCCAGCAGCTGACGGATCCTGAACCACCTCACCTAGTTCCTTGAGAATCTCTCTCTGAAGCCTGGTAAAGTGACAGAGATAGTTCAGTGAACGCATAGCAAAGGTCGCTGAAGAAAACATCCATTTACCATACCTATCCATGGTCCTAGAGTCCTTGTTAGGAGGATGGACAGGTACAGAAGGATCAGCAAGTTCCTTCTTGGTGGCCGCCACCACCACCATGGCATCAACAGGGACACCCTTGGTAAGAAACTGTTTGTCCGAAGGGGCCATGATGAATTTAGAAGGCCTCCTGGGGACTGGTTCCACAGAATCCGGGGCTGCCCACGCCTTCCGAGCCACCACTTGCATGAGTGGGTCGAAAGGCGGAGACACCCAGGAGGTGGAGGGTCGAGATCCAAAAGCCTCCAGGTATACCGACTCATCCTCGGAGGGGTTAATGGAAGGCCAGTTCCCCCTCTGCTTAAGGAGTTCCAGGATGTCTGAAAAGGATACACCCTCAGAGGGGGACCGTGGGGAACCCTCCGACTCATCTAAGTCGGTATCTGATGTCGTAGACTCGGGGGAGTCTGTGTGCTTCCTCTTGCATGTCCTCTTACGCGGGGGTTCTCCAGCAGGATCAGGAGAAACCTCGGAAGAGGAAGTTCTTCCCAATGGGGAAACCTGGGGTGATGGATCTCTGGGTCCGGGAGCAAGAGAATGGCAAGAGACATCAACAGGCACCGAAGAGGGAGGAGCTAATGGAACAGACCGTTAACTCAGCTCCGGGGCTAGAACACTCCTCATCAACTCGAAGGCTCCCCTCCCAGGGAGGCCAGAAGACTCCCGCTCTGAAGAGACAGGAATCCCCGGTCCCATCGAAAGAGAAGGCTCCGAGGCCGATGGTGCCGAGCTCACCAATGCCGAAGCTCCAAGAGGGAGAGCGGGGTCGGACAAGGGTCCGATGCCACTCACCCCCTCGGAGCCGACAAGGGAGACCCGACACCGGATCTCTCCAAGGAAGGTCTCATGGAGGAAATCGGAGTCAAAGACGACGGAGCCGACAGGGGGAGTATCGGCTCCGGCGCACCCACAGTCACCGTCCGAGCTCCGCCCGAACTCTGAAGGAGAGTCGGAGGAGGAATTTCAGGGGGATGAGAAATAGCAGTCGTCTGCTGAGACGGGCTATGGAGCATTTGGGCCAGCGCCTGTGACTTCAACAGTCTACTTACCACCCTCTCCAAGTCGTGGTCTGACAGCCTGGACGACCTTGAAGATCGGCTCCGATGGCTCCGCTCTGAAAGTAGAGGAGATCCCGGAGCCGAGCGAATCGACTCCAGGGAAGGAGACCATGATCTCTTCTTGGACGGAGCCATCAGAGCCGAAGACCCTTCGGTTCCAGATGGAGCCGACAGCTTATCGGCTCCAGTGCTGGTTAAAGAGACGTCGGCTCCGGCCGGAGCCGACATAGTCATAGGTATCAGTGTATCGGAGCCAGACGGAGCCGATACCACTACCTCCAATGTGGAAAGATCGGCTCCAGCCGGAGCCGATCTCGACACCGAAGGAGTCTGAGCCACCGCCAAAGGCTTAAGCACCACAGCCTGGGCTTTAGGTGGCTTAGAGGGCTTAGCCGACCCAGTCTTAGTCGGGGAACCCTCTGGCTTCAACAAGCCATGTAGAATTAGCTTGTTTCTACGTTCCTGCAGGACTCTCTGGCTAAAGGAGTGACAAATAGCACAGGAGTCCTGCAGGTGTAAAGGCCCCAGGCAGTACACACAAGAAGTGTGACCGTCTGTCAGAGACACTTTCTGACAGCACGAGTCACACTTCTTGAAGCCTGAGACCTTCACTTCCTTTGACATAGTATGCCAAAACACACACAGACACACACCAGTCACACAGTTATCTAAAGAGAAAAAAGGGGAAACTGAAAAACACAGACACTCTCCCTAACAGAAAATAAATGGAAGGGAGGCTTAAGGCCTGAAGGGAGGAAAAACTATCCCTGTATAAGGAAGAAAAGGGAATATAGAGCAAAAGATATATATATATATATATATATATATATATATATATATATATATATATATATATATAAACACTAACTAACTAGAATTGAAAACTGGAAAAAAGGGAAATTTTTTTTCTGATTAACTATAGTATAAATCCAAAACTTTACCTGAGCTGGTAAAAGGAGACCTCTTCGCGAAGCGGCAAACAAGATCTGAGGTAGTCACGCCTTGCATCATGGGATATAGGGTTGCCTCGAGCTGGTAAAATTAGCTCTCGAGCTTAGCAAGTGCCGAGTCGGAGCCGAGGATCGGCTCTGAACCCATCCAGCAAGAATGAAGGCGAGTTTGACAACTTAACATTATAAAAGAAGACATAACGATACAGTGGAAGATTTAGAATATAATGGCAGTAATTTGACACAGAAAAAGAATTACATGAAAGAAATCAAGAAAAACTGTTACATAAGCAATGGTATTTTTATAACGCAAAAGAGAAGTATCAAGTTACTTAAATAGATTAGTAAAGGAAGATGGTAGTGTAATGAGAGAAATAAAAACAATTAAAAGGAGAAATAGAATGAACTCATGAAAAGATTATGAATTGTGTGGTACAATATGTACAAGAAATGTTTAAAGAAAAAAGAAAGTAGTAAAAAAAAACGCAAAATAAAAAGGTTAACAGAAAAACATAATGACTTGGAAAAGGAGAGTTCTTTAAATGAGTTTGATAAAGTATTAGGACAATTAAGTATAGATTCGGTTGCAGGACCAGATGGAATAGGGTATGAAATGTATAAAAATTTAAGAGACTGACATATAAGACTTTGGTTACATGAAGGCCTTTGTATACAGAGTTGTATAGTGGAATATTTAAACAATAGAATAAATAAAACAAACCTGCCTTTTCTGAAAAAAGTTTTATTTGATAAATTCAGTACTGATGGGAAAAAACAGCATATTCAGCAAGTATATTTACATTGCCAACAGTATTTGAAAAGGAATTGCTACAGACTTTTTTTCTCTCATTTGTATGGGACTCTAGATTAAACTCAGTAAAAAGAAGAGCTCTGTATATAAATAAAGAGGAAGGAGGGTTATGGTTAATTAATCCAGAGTTATATGATGCTTCATTAACTGTATGAAGTGAAGTGGATAAATGAAAAGAAATGATATACTAGTAGTAAAATTGTATAAATACAAGTATGATAAAATGTTGGGGTATGGTAAAAGAGAAAATGAGTGTATGAATGAAGAAATAAAATGTGAAGAAAAATGTTTTGCATAAAATAAAAATTTATGATTTAGAAGAAGATAGAAAAGTATGGTACAAGAATGTAATGATAAAACGTTAGTATGTAAAACCATGTGAAAATATAACGCATGAAAAAATAGAGCTATAAAAATAAGAAGCAAATTGTGTAATCTGAAAGCAGAATGTCAATGACTGTAACATATAATTTGCTAGTAAAAGGAAATATACCATGTAAAGAGAAAAGTGATAAAATATGTTTACACTGTCAAGAAGAAGAAATTAACTTGTGCTTTTGAAATGGAAAGGAATAAAAACGTTACAGGGAAAACTATGTAAGGAAGATTTTTTTGAAGATATAAAAAGTGGATAAAACAAACCTGGATAAGATTAAATTTGGATATTAGAAAAGAAGTACACAATATGTTAAAAGAATAGATAGTTATTTTATGTCATATGGGTTATATGGAATTAAAGAATAAATGAAATTATGTTAAATGGTAAATGGATTTTAGCAACAATATTAAATAAAATCAGATGGTGGTTATGGAGAAAAGAGTGGGGATCTAATAGAGATAAAAAATTTAGTTACGATTATAAAGGAAATTATGAATATGTATAAACAGATTTGTGTCTCTATATTTGTACATATGTTGTAAATAAGAGAGATTTTTGTATGTAAATAAAGGACCCCTAACATTTTTGATCGGTGCTATGGGATCTTTTACATCTACTGGAGCTATCCCAACTCAAGCAGATGGCACCTAGGCTTAACATCTCATCCAAAAGATGGCACATACTGGATAGCAGCATCCCCCCATGCTACTTTGTACTATCAGCAATCCATGTATATAATATGGGAATAGAACCCACAGCCTTCTGCAGCAAAGTGAGTGTGTACTTGTTGCACCACTGATGGCACAAATTCTGATTCTTTTCAGCCAAGGCCCAGACTACAATGTAAAGAGTAAAGATAATACATGCTCTGCCAGGTTTACAGCAGTCAATCCAAGCAGAATATTTTTTGATCGGAGGAAGGAAACCAGACTACCCAGAGACAACTGGTGTAGACAAGCACTGAACATGTAAACTCAATATAGACAGTTATGGGAGATCAGGATTGAACTCTGAATCCTGGAATTGTGAGGCAAGGATCTTAACTACTGAGCTACTGCACTGTACCAAACAGGATATCAACCAATAAAATAGAAACACCCCCTTTTCAACTCCTCAAATACAAAAGCCCTGAAACGCTTTTTACATTAATCAGCTGTATTGTGAGACTGCAGTTGTACAAGACATGGTTTCTCTACGACTGTATTTACTTACTATATGTTCACTACGTAAGTGGGTATATTGTCCAACAAGTCTGACTTGCCCAGTTTGCAACTGTCATGTTATTTGTTGACTTCTTTAAGTGAACCTGCATTAAACTACATTTTGGTAATATTAATGCTGGGATGACTTAACTTCACTGGAGGAAGAAATATCCTTTAAAGTGATCATATTGCTTGTCCAGCAGAGCCTTTCTACTATGCTGAATTGAATTACTTCCATTTTCACTCCCAATCAATACTGTGATCAAGAGATTGTAGGAATATGTTTGAACTAGGCTATCAAAAAAAAAAAACACTGCATTCATGGTCAAAGTAATAAATCATGGAATCTAATTGCTTTCTCAATAGCTACAGATAGTACAACAAATCTTTTCAATATTACAATGTCCAGATAAGAAAATTGTAATACTGTAGAGAGACAACATTTTGTTATACCCCATAGTTCAACAAGCTGACAACATTAGTACCTCTGATTCACCTCCAGAAATGGTGCTAAAACAGGTGCATTAACATAGTGAGTTGTGCCACAAGGCAACTTGATATGAAGGAAACAAAACATAAAAAACACCACTAAAGCAATTGCCTTAAGGGGACATTCCACAGGTAAAATGGTGACAAACAATTTCATCAAAAAATAACAATTTGTATTCTGTCTCATAGCAAAGCATCCTGAGAGTTATGCAGCCTTCCTATACAAATTAATAACCTTCCAAACATGAATAATTCCTTAACTCTTTAATCAAGGAACACAAGCATGCTGCCAGGTTAAAACAGCAGAATGCGTATCCACAGTGTCACACAGAGGTATCAAAGGGTACTTAAACTGCAATCAATAGCATTAGAATTACGACTCCCATGCTTACAGGAAAAGTAAATAGACACAACTCGGGTGCCAGAAAGATAACACAGATCACAGGACAGGGTACAATAATAACACTCTGATTAAAGAACTTTCTTTCGTAAACATAAAAGAGGTAGATTATTCAGAGTTTTGCAAAAACAAGACAGTTGAAATCAAACAGGTGTCAGAATTTTCAAACACACATTTAACTTCTGTACTGGCTAAATTTCATGTTTTCTACAGCTGTCTGCCAACATCTACCTGACTTACTTAGTATGAACACTTAAAATCTGAATGTTTTTTCTACTTAATGTAATACCTAGAGCATAACTTCCAGTATGAAAAAAACACATCATCCTTTTTGTATTCACACTGATGAACCAAAGCAGATGACACATACAAGATACACAAGTACAGCTTTATCAAAATGCACAAGCACTGTAATCTAGGCGTGCGATGTCAGCATCTGGAAAATAAAATATTCAACACATAAAATTGCAAAAGTAAAACAATTTCCTGCTATTTGTTACCACTAAATTCAGACATACTTTGCTGGAATAATAGTAATGTTACTGAAAGGGTTTTTCATAAGGTGAAAGCTTGGGCTTAGGGGTAGGGATAGGGTTAGCACATATTAGGCTATGCCCCTCCCTGCACCATCACACTAATGTGTGCTAATTTTATCACCATCCCTAACTTCAACCTACCACCTTACCTTAAAAAAAAAAATCTTTTCTTTAACACTATCACTACATGAGACACACACAACATACAGTACCATACACGCGCAAACTAAATCTCTTTGACTAGCTTTTACTCTAAATCTAACCTGCAAAGACTCGCACATACACACTTCAGCCCTTAAATCCCAAACTTTTGACATTAAAATTAAAATCCCTGACACATGCTTATCTTACCCACACAAACTTGATCATCTTTTTTACATGAAGCCACGGTGGTGCAGCAGCATTGTTGCCTCACAGCAAGAGGTTCTCCTGTTCGATTCTCGGCTGGAGCCCCTTCTGTGTGGAGTCTGCATGTTCTTCCCGTGGTCGAGTGGTGTTCAAAAGACATGCGTGAATGGGCGTGCCTTTGTTGAAGGTTGGTCGTTGGGCTGGCGCCTCAGCACCATAAAAAAATAATCGACTGCCAATCATTAGCGGACCGGAGTTCCGCTGTGGCGACCCCTAACCAGAAATAGCCGAAAGAAAAACAACAACCATTCAGTAATGAGTGCTGTTGACAAATTTTCTAAATTATTTTACTCTGCCGATTTGAAAGAGTAAAATGTACCCTTGTGTGTGTATATATATGTACATATATATATATATATATATATATATATATATATATATATATATGTACATATATATATATATATATATATATATATATATATCTATATAGCAAAACAGCGGCATTATATAGCTGTTTACAAAAAGTCCATTTAATAAAATAAAACACAGAAAAACATAAGCGCTTTCACAGTGTAATCCACTTCTTCTTTAGACGTATCTACAAAAACATAAGAAGCTTCCATTTAAATATACCAATCATAACTGATATCCAATTAATCTAAATGGAAAATATATATATCTTTATATAACTTTAAAAAATGTAACAAGAACACACTTCCTAAAGGTATATCCATATGAACATACAAAAAGCGCTTTTCTAATAAAAATATATATAAATGATGTAAATATAACAGACTTTAAAACAGATACAAATTACATTAAAACTAAGGTAATGGCCAGTTCCTAAGTAGCTTGCAGAACTGGTTTCATAGGGACTTTGTCATTGAGTCCCTTACCTACATCTGCTCTTAATCTAAGTAACCTTTTAGTCTCATTTACTTCAGTCCCCTTCCTAATGTCCCCTAACCTATTGGTAAATCCTGATATTTTCTACCGTATAAAATTTAAAAGTGTGCAATGCAGCGGTATTCATAACATGCCTAGCTAATGCATTAGTTGAAACCTGTTTATGTATATCATATAAATGTTCCCTGATTCTGTACTTAAACTTTGTCTGTTTTACCAACATAATAAGCCATGCAGGTTTCACAGACAGCTAGGTAAACCAAATGCTTAGTATCACATGTCCCTTCTGCATTGAACCTAAAGGTTTTCTTTAAATCTGGATGAAGGAACTGTTTCGACACTTCTACGTACTGACAAAAATTGCAACCATTGCATGGTTTTACCCCCTTACTTGGTTCTCTCTCTTAGTGCTATTAGGGTAACATAACATCCTTTTCATGTTGGTCATGTTTTTAAAAATAAAGGAAGGTTGAGCACCCACCACTTTTCTAATTTCTGGGTCTGCTGCTAATGCAGGCCAATATCTTTTACATATATTAGTAGCTACTTGTAAATTATTGGCATATTTATCTGGCATTCTATGTCGCACTTTGTTTTTTCTACATTTTCTATATGTGATTAGCTGTCTACCTTCCTCTGCCATTTATGAAAAATATGGTTTACCTTTTGTGGGTCTACTATCTCTAACATGATTGAATATTGTGCCGACTTTAGCTTTATGATATCCTCTCTGAGTGAATCTCTATTCTAATAGACATATTTCCTCTTCCAAGTCTTTCTGTTCAACACATAGTGTTGATAACCTCATCCCTTGACCTCTTACCACATTATCGAATATATGCTGTGGGTGCATACTAGTCCTATACAGAGTTCCTATAACATTATTTTCTAAACATTTCTGTAGTTACTCTACCTTCTTCTGTAATATTAACAGTTACGTCCAGAAAGTCTATACTTTTAATGGAATGCTTCATAGTGAATTTTAAAAACACAGATGATTGGTTAAGATAATCAAAACATTGTAAAAGTTGCTCCTGAGAGCCTTCCCAAATAAAAAGGAGGTCATCCGCAAACTTGTCTGTAAAATTTTATATATGTTTTAAAATTACCATCTATTATAAATTCCTTCTCCCATACTGCCATGACTATATTAGCGTAACTATTGGCATACAAAGTGCCCATAGCTACACCATGTATTTGGAGATATAACTGATTGTCAAATATAAACACGTTCTCTAATACAATATCCATCAGTAATGCTATCATGTCTCTCTCTGCTGTTGTATATCTCCTCATAAAGTCCTGTAGCATATCTATACCTTGATGGTTCAGAATTACTGTGAATAAAGACTGCAGGTCTAAGGTAACCATAATGTTTCCCCTAAAATCCATGTTTGCTTGATAAAAACTATGCAGATCCATTAAAAACTTGTTTCAAATCTCTTAAAATAAAGCTATTCTGATCAACAAAAGGTCTCAAAACGTTCTCAAGATATACAGAAATTAGTTCTGTACACCATTCTTTTCCTGAAACTATAGGTCTCATAGGTGGGTCTAAGGGATTTTTATGGACTTTTGATATACCTTGCATGGTAGGTATAAGTGGATCCTCTACTATAAAATACTTAAATATATGAAAATGTAAAACTCTCATTGCTAAACTCTCCTGAAGTGCAACCTTAATTATATATATATATATATATATATATATATATATATATATATATATATATATATATCTATCTATATATATATATATATATATCACTATATGCAACGTTCCTATACGACATGTCATCATTTAACATATCATTCATTTTGTTAAAATAAAACATTCTGTCCGTTACTACTGTAGGCCCGCCTTCATCAGTGGGGCATATGCATATACTTCAATTTTCCTGTAGTGCCTTCAAGGTTGCCTTTTCGTTATAATCTAGATTACAGAAACCTTTATTTTTTCTACTATTCCCATTATTAGTTGACACTTCATAAAAAGCTTGATACAATGCTTCTCTGCACAGTTTTTCATACAGATTAAGAACAAGATGATTAAGAGGTACAAATGTAGTAGGCTTACTTAAATTATAACTATTATTAAAATCACTTGTAGTCATTATTGCCACATAAAACTTTCAACATATTAGTCCTCATAAAGCTTTTAAGTCCAAAATGTAGTAATTTACCTCTGCTGCACAAGCAGGTATGAAGGACAGGCCCTTTTCCAAAACTTCTCGGCTTAATGCTTTAGTGGAAATGTTCCATCCTACTGAGCTGTGTTGTGCGGCCACATCTTCTTTACTGTATGTGTTAGGTTGCTGTTGCTTTGGTCGTACTTTCTTTTTAACCTTGTTCTGCTTCTGGACCTATCTCTGCCACTGGTTTCCTTCACGGCTATGGGTAAAGGGTAGGTCAGGCTTAACTGCTTCTTTCCTTCATGTACAAGAGCAGCTGTGCTCGTTTTAGCTGGTACAAGATTAATTACTTATGCCGGTAGCTGAATTGTAGATGTTTGAGGAACTTTTTGTCTGGCCCCTAATAAATCCTCTCTAGAATAATTTAAACCGTCTGTTTGTAAAAGATTCCCTACATGCGTTACATTCTGCGTATACTCCTCTCTTTCTGCTTCAGCAGCTACTGTAGAACTTCCGTGGGCTGTATTACAGTGAAATAAGGACTCCCCTTGGTGCTCATAGGTCGTTGATGTGGGTGTTAGCCCAAATACTGATCGCTGATTGGTCCCATTGCTGTCTTTTAGCCAGGCAAAGATGTGGCCATTAAGAAAATGTCTTTTATCTCTAACATTATGCAGTTTAATGTGCAAAGCTTTCTTTTCAAATAAGGCAAGGAAATCCATAACATTTCCTACCTTGTCAGTCAATAAGAGCTTCAGGGAACTCTGTATATAGCTCCGTTTGAATCCTGAGCAACTTATTCGAGAGTTCTTGTTTATCCGGCTTAAAGAAGTCTATCATCAGCTTCATGTACTTGTAACTCCGCTCATTCTTCAGTTTTTGTCACTCTGCTAATCAACTTGGGTACATATTCCCATATGTGGGCATTTTGAGAATATGTAGCCCTCTCAAAATAATTTTTAATGTCTGACACGCTTCAAAATAGAAGCGTTGAAGTTGAAGCTTATTATGTTTGAACAAACAGTCTTCAAAATGATTCATTTTGTCCCTTAGTACATCCAAGTTAGTGCCATAATCACTATCCACATTATTACTCACATAGGCATTTTCCTGCATCAAGGGGTTGCTCACTCTATTCAGAGAATCTCGCAACCTGTTCTTAACCGATACATTAAGGTCCGATGCACGACACTGTGGTGTATAATCCAACTCAATTTCCTGCTGCTGTTCTGCCATAGTTCCAGTGGTCAGGTAAAATATGCAGAAACAACAAAACACGTAGAAAAATACCTGCACCCACTGGATTAATGCCTAAACACCCAAGATCAAAAGTAGTACCCAAAGAGCAAGAAGGTATAAGGCAAAACAACAGCACTCTATAGCGGTTTACAAAAACATATTTTATATATATTTTTATTAGAAAAGTGCTTTTCCTATGTTCATATGTATATAAGTTTAAGAAATGTGTTTTGTTATACATATCTTTATATACCTTTAAGAAATGTATTTTCCAATTAGATTAATTGGGTATCAGTTATGATTGGTGTATTTAAATGGAAGCTTCTGAAGTTTTTGTAGGTACGTCTGAAGAAGCAGTGGGTTACACTGTGAAAGCGCTTAAGTTTTTTCTGTGTTTTATTTTATTAAATGGACTTTTGTAAACAGCTATATAATGCCGTTGTTTTGCCTTATACCTTCTTGCTCTTTGGATACTACTTTTGTTCTTGGGTGTTTAGGCATTAATCCAGTGGGTGCAGGTATTTTTCTACATATGTGTGTGTGTGTGTGTATATATATATATATATATATATATATATATATATATATATATATATATATATAATATATATATATATATATATATATATATATACACACACACACACACACACACACACACACACATATATATATATATAGATACACACACACACACACACATATATATATATATATATATATATATATACACACACACACACACACATACATATATGGGCTCCATACTAATGCATGAATGGCAGTTTCACCGAATGTGAAACCGCCGATCATACATTCGCGAAAGTGCTTTTCACCGAAAAAGCACTTTTGCGAAAGTATGATAAGATATGGGGAAAATCAGGGGGAATGGCTGTTGCTGAGATTGTAGTACAGTGGGGATGAGGGAATATTCCCTTTTCCCCACTGCAGTACGATCTCGGAGTGACAATATAAAAGTGGGGGGTGCAGGGGGGCTTGCCCCCCCCCGTGTAAACGTTAGTTATGTGTTTTTTTTTGGTGTTTATTTTGGGGACTTCAGCAAAAGCACTTGATTAGTGGATTTTTCTTTTTTTTTTTCTCTCTACTGTTGTATGACCTCAAAGTAGGTATATTTATGTTCAGGGGGAATGTGTGGGGGGTGCTCCCATCACATGAGGGGGTGCATAGAGACTGCCCCTTGGCAAAAAGAACTTACCTTGGAGGTTTCTCAAAACTTGTCTTGTTCTATTTCCAATGTTCACACAGCAATCAAAAGTGCTGTTGAGGGACTGACATGTATCCATAGAGTTTATATGTATGTGTGTGTATAATCCAGTGGGTGCAGGTATTTTTCTACATACATACATATATATATATATATATATATATATATATATATATATATATATATATATACACACACACACACACACATATATATATATATATATATATATACATACACACACACACACACACATATATATATATATATATATATACACACACACACACACATATATATATATATATATATATATATATATATATATATATATATAGATATCTAAATCATACAAGTGTCTGTTAAACGATGCTGAATATAACTTTTTTCTGGTAAGTGCACTGTTTTTGGTGTAAACATGATGTTTACTATGTAATGCACTATTTGGGCTAGAATGTATACAACCACCATTAAGGCAGAGCACACAATAGCAGACACTGAGTGGAAACACCTCTTACAGTTACGTTAACAGAGGGTCCTAGTCCAGCAAGACAAAGATAGCTGCCTCTCAGTGAAGAGGTGGGACTTTACCTGAAGTAAACAGACTCTTGGTAGCTTCCAGCTTGGGGGATTTACAGAATGGGTCAGAGGAAGATACCTGAAGAATCTAGTGAATAAATAGATTGGGGATCTGATGAAGCGTAGATTGTACTAGTGAAAGCGCTTATCCACTGTCTAGTATTTAATAAATCAACTTCTAACTTTTAACGGTACTGGATTGTTCAGCTGTGGTGGTTATTTTGTTTTTTTTGCTCAATAAATAGATTTACCAGAGACTGAACATTTTGCTGGAGGTTGAAACCTGACTGAAATGTAAGACTGATTTCTTGCTAACATATTAAAAAAAACTGATACTTCTCATCTTCCCTGAATTTTATGGCCACCCCCTGATTTTGACTCAATTTAACTTGCTCCCTCTTAATCCCTCATAAAACGGTTGACTTTTAGAGAAAAGGTGGTGAATTGCACTTGATAAATAATGACAATATTTAGAGTTGCAGACTTCTTTTACTTCAGAAAATGTGCATTAATTCACATCCTCGTATTCAGTCAATGTCTCATGCTTATAGTACTGATATTTTGAAAGTGTTCCTGACTGTCCCTGGTTATTTCTGCATTTGTTCCTGATTTTTTGAGAGCTATGTTTGTAATGGCAAATAACAGGCACTGAAGTTATGAACTACCTCCAGTGTGTTCTGCCCACTACAATACACAAACATATGCAGTCTAATTTTCACTTTTACACTCATTTGTTGAAGATTCTGTATATCTACACAAATGCTTATATGAAGGTGGTATTACAACTTACAAGGGCACAAACAGCTTTCACCTAACAGGAAAAAATTCAGCAAGGCAGACTGAGTGACTACCATTTCCTATTTCATACCTGGACATAAAAAGTGACCTTCATAAAATGACAAAATTCAAAGTGTGACAACAGAAAATTCAGCAAATGCAATGTTTTTCTTCATTTTTGTGAAACTCACTGCCCTTCATTTTCTTGAGAAAGCTATCAAAAAAAACTGATGTGTAAGGACATCTGAATTTTGGGAAGTTATGTTACGCAATTACATTATTTTCTCCTTGTTCCTCTCTTGGATTCATCTAGCTAATCAAGTATTTTCCTGGAGTAGTAAAGGCTCCAAGTTAGGGAAGAAAGCAAACCCTGCTTTCATTTTCAGAATCCTACAGATTAACTGCTTGTGAATTCTGGGAGCAGATGGAAACTGGTCACAGGATTAAAAGGAACAAGGAAAAACATTCTAGCTTTTTTCAGACATCTGTCAAAACTGACATCTCTATGAGAAATGTTGTTGTGTTTATACCTACATTGTTTTTCCTCATAAGTATCACTTGTTTATGGCAGTATCATTCAACTAATGATTTTTCATTCATTTTTTTATATTAATATTTACTGTTTCCCTCATAATTTACACTTTTCTGTAATCTTTAAAGTTTAAAGGAGTCCTGTCTTCTGTCATGAATTTCAATACTATTATAATAGTAATACGTTACTGCAGCTGTTACAACAGGCATTTGTAACATCCTTGCTGTGTTCTGTATTTATTTAGCACCACACAATTGCAATATATTGTAGTACAGTTTTGTATGCAAACTTAGCATACATGAAGATGTCTGAATGATCACTTCTACAGTTAACAATATGTTTTATAGCTGGGCAAGGATAAAAGTCAGTTAAGTTATAAAGCTTCATGGCACCTTCCATGCACCCAAACAGTCAGTAAGCTCCATCTGAGCCCTTCAGAGCTTTCATGCCAACAGATAAAGGTAGACTAAAAGGGCAATGCTAGGAACAACAAATAATAAACCTTGCATAAACAACACAAGAAAAAAACAAGACGATGGGAGGGAGAGGTTACTGCAGCACTGATCATTTGAACATCTACTATTACAGTAAGTTGATTTATACAACTTCAGTATGTTCATCAAAATAGGTAAAAACAAAGTTACCTGACAAGCAAAGCACCCTCAAAACGAAAAAATATCAAAATGTAGTCCAAAAGTGAGGAGTGCACCAGGCTGCAAATAAATCTCACCAAATCTTCCACAGACTGTCCTTTATTAAGACAAACAGGTATAAAGATAGACAGGTAAGCGCTTTCGCGTTGGTGTAACGCTTCTTCAGACCTTTAAAGATGTATGAATAATGCATCCCTTTATATACCATAGTACATTGCACCTTAATTGATTAAAGACCACAAGGTGTAATTGATGTAGTTAATGATGCTTATAAATTCAAACAAGTCTGAGTATAAATGTCTTACTAAATTCTACAAAGCTTATGAAAGCACATATAGTAAACTTGTGAAAACACACATAAATAGACTCATGAGTTAAAAACATATGTTAAAACATATATTAAAACATATATTAAAACATGTATATTGAATACGTTACTGCAGCTGTTACAACGCAGGCATTTGTAACATCCCTTGCTGTCATTCTGTATTTATTTAGCACCACACAATTTTGCAATATATTGTAGTACAGTTTTGTATGCAAACTTAGCAGCATACATGAAGATGTCTGAATGATCACTTCTACAGTTAACAATATATAGTGGTTTACGCAAGCTGGAGGCAAGGATAAAGAATCAGTTAAGTTACAAAGCTTCATGTAGCACCTTTGCATGCACCCAAAAGTACAGTTTGTACACTATCATAAATGCCAGATGTCGAACTTCTGGATAGCATCTGCAGTCTGTAACAAGTCTGGGTTGTATCACCTGTAAGTCAGGCAGCCCTTCAGTCGGCAGGATTCAGAAGTCCGGAGTCCGGCTGGCTGATGTCGCACGCCTCCGCAACGCGTCATCACTGTTGGTCTTCGGGTACTCAAAAGGCATCGGCGGCCATTTCCTCAATGATGTTTCTTGCCCCAGATGCCAGTAGCCCTCTTGGCAGGCTAAAATTTGGATAGATGCCAATGTTTCCAAATAGATAGAATTAAACACAACAATAAGCATGCTTATGTACATATGCACAAACAAATACACCATAAAAGACTCCCCCAACAGCTAGCTATTAGAAGGGTAAACACACCTAGGAGTACCACAGAGGGATGGAGAGGAGGGTAATCCTGAACTGCAGATGCTATCCAGTTCGGACATCTACATTTTATGGTAGGTACAAAACTGTACTATATGTGTCCTTCATGGATGCATCTGCAGTCATAATCACAAATAGGTAGAATACCATAGCCAACTAGGGAGGAGGATAAAAATAGATTATGGTGTGTTTAGGATCCCTTACCCATTTGTACAGCCAGTGGCTTAAACCCTGCTATAAGGGATCTGGAATATAGAGAGCAAATTATAATGCTTGCTTGCAAATGTATGCACGGAGGTCCAATGTAGCCATATAATAATAGCCATCTTTGGTTGCCACTCCTCGTAAGAAGGCTGTGGTAGTGGCTGTTGCCCTTGTAGAATGAGAGGTCTCTTATGTTCTGTGGAATTGGTTTTCCATGGAAGGGGTAACAGAATCGTATGCAATTTCCTATCCATTTGGAGATTGTATCTGTTTGGGAAATAGCTTTTCCTTCCCTTCCTGTTACATAGGCTACAAAAAGTTGGTCAGTCTTTCTGCTATTTTTTGTTCTGTCCAAGTAGTAAGCGTAGCTGTCTATGTACATCAAGGTATGCACATTATTCTTTCCCCTCTGTTTTTGTGGGTTGGGAAAGAAGGTAGGTAGGTGGATTGCTTGGTTTAAAGAGACAGTCTGGATACCACCTTAGGTATAAATGTAGGATTAGTCCTCATGGACACTCTATCTTGGTGGAAGATTAGGAAGGGTTGCACTGCCATTAAGGCCTGTAGTTCTGAAACCACTCCTTGCTGAAGTGATTTGCCAGTAGGAAAGCAGTTTTCCATGACAGGTGTTGTAGGTCTGCTGTTGCTGCTGGTTCCAAAGGGTGCTAGTGTCCAACTTTTCTAGCTACAAAGTTTAAATCCCAAGTTGGTAATGGTGGTTTCCTTGGAGGTTTTACATTCTTGTGATTTCACTCTGAGGAATTGCCTGAGCAAAGAGGTCTTGGCTGAAAAACAGGTGTATCAAAGCTGTATTCTGTTGAAATAGCTGATGCATGTATCTTGATGGAGGAGGGAGTAGGACGGGCCCTGAATGAAAGAAGTTCGGCCAGATACTCTCCAGAATGTTAGAGCATATCCTAATATTTGCTTGTCTTTTTTCCTCTTTCCATTACTCAGATGACAAGAGCCTTTTCCATTTTTCCAGCATAGTTCCTTTTTGTTGAAGGTCTCGCGTGCTTCAAAAGAATAATGTCTTTAACTCTTTGGGAAAGTTCTGGAATAAGCTGCTGTTATGTGATGATATTTCCATGCAGTCAGTTACCTGCAAGATTTTTAGAGTTTGGATGCTATGATGCTGTAGTTGTTCTGTGTTAACATCAAGGGCATCAGAGGAATTGTCCACATATTGTTCGAGACATGCTCCTCAGTTAGTGGGTACCAGTGTTATCTTGGCCAGTTTGGAGCTATCAGGATTATCCTTGGACGTTCTTCCTTGATTTTCCAATAGTACCTTGTGTATCAAAGGGAAGAAGGCGGGAATGCATATTGTTAGGCCTTTCCAGTTTAAGAAGGAGAAGCGAATCCACTTTCCATGCTTCAATGGGAGAATTATCCTTGTGCAGAATTTTTGCAGGCTGGTGATTGAGAGGTGATAACAGGAATCATAGGTCTATCTGTGGCATTCCCATTTCTTTGAGGATGGTCTTAAGAAGATGTCGGTGTGACTTCCATTGAAGTGGGCATCCGAAGTGGTTCTGCTTAATATGTCTGCTAGGGTATGTCTTTTCCCTGGTACAAATATTGCCTGTAACTGGATATTTGTGGCCTTCTGAGTGCCAGGGTCCACAGCTCCAAGAATCATTCTGCATAGGGGTATGAATGGAGTGCCTCCCTGTTTGTTGATGTACCACATGGCTACTGTGGGTGTTGTCTGTGCCCTTATCATCAACTGGCCCTCTTTTGGAGAAATGGTTTGAACACTTTGGATTGCTTAGTTTTACTGCCAGCATTTCTTTTAGGTTGATGTGCAGTTGGAAGTTGATCCTGTAATCACACAATCCTTACTAGCATTTGTCCAGCATATGGGCCCCCCCATCCCACTAGGTCTGGGCGTCTGTTGTGATGGTCTGGCTTGTGACATCTGCGAAAGGGTAGGCCTGGGTTTGACTGGCATGCCTGGGCCACCATAGGAACTCTGTTTTAAGCATGGAATTAGATGGGATTTCCTGTTTCTTACAGACTGTATGTCTGTGTATTTGGGATTTATAAAGGTTCTTTAGAGTACCACTGTAGATTTTCTCATATGTAGTCTGGCAAATGGAACCAAGATTATGCGCTGTTGATGCCATGTAAGCCCAAGGCCTGCAGTACTTTTCTTGCTGTTAACTTGTTCCAGTTTTGTTAGGTGCCAAGAAGTATAGAGGGGAGTTCTTTCTCTGTTTTTCTGTCCTTAGTCAGGAATGCCATTTGTTTTACTATTGTCCAATTCCGCGCCCAAGAATGTCCTTGTTTGGGATGGTATCAGCCTTGACTTTTGTAAATTGACTGTGTATCCCAGTAGCTTGTAGCAAGTACATGCTGACCCTTTGTGAAATCTGTTTGTCAAAGCTTTTAGCTTTTGTTTGTCCCCTTGTGTGTGAGCAGAGCAGTCGTCCAGGTAGCCAGGTAAATTTAGAGATTCCACTATGAAGTCTGCAATGCAGGCGATTACTGATGCCAGAGCATTTTGTAGCCAGATACTCTGAAGCAGTAGATGAGCCAAAAGGCAATGCTGAGAATTGATAAGATATCTCTGATCCTGCAAGAGAAATCTAGAGGTATCTTCTGCAGATTGGTTAATTCGGTCTGTATGGGCGATGCAGGTATGCCTCCTTGAGATCTAGAGTTACCAGCCAAGACTCCTTGCCCAGCATGAGAAAGAAGTTGCTGTAGGGTCAGCATTTTGAATTTTAGGACAATGATGTATGTATTTTAAGGTGGACAGGTGGGGAATTGAATTACTCAACTTTTTCCTTTCTTGGAACTAGGAATATTCTGGAGTAGAACCCCTTTCCTTGCTCTGCTGTTGGCACTCTTTTCCACAGCTCTCATGTTTACTAACTCCATTATCTGGCATAGAGCCTCTGTTTTGAGATTTGGAGGTAGATTTGGCATTCCTCACTCTTTTTTGACTGGAAGAAAGTGTGGAAGTAGAGCCGGTAACCTTGATCTATGGTTTGTAAAATCCACTTGTCCTTTGTTATGTAATGCAGATTCTTACTGAAAATAAGGTTAACTTTCCGCCTAGAGGAGCTGCCTAATTTTGTTCCCTGGTGAGGCGGTTTAGGATTCATAGTCACTGTGGTTGTGTTGATGTAGTAGCAGTGGTAAGTATGTCTATGCCTCTGTTGTTACCTTGCCACTGTGTCTTCCTCCTGCTCAGCACCTCCTCTGGATTGTAGTTTCTGCCTCATTTGGAACTGTCTATTCCTGCCCCTTTGAAATTTTGTGGAGTCAGGAAAGGACCAATTTTTGAAAGCAGGCCAGTTCCTGCCCTACAAACCTTGAGAGTTGAACCTGCAAGAAATCTTTAACAGTTTGAACCAATTTTGCTTTTTCTTCCATTTTCTTCATAACCTGCTGGGCAGATGTACCAAACAAACTTGTCTTACATCCATGGGAGCATCATAGCCTTAGCTTTAACATGATCCGGTAAAACATTCCTTCCCAGCCATACATGCATACTTATCTTACTGTGCCTGTCATGGCTGATCTAAATGAAGCCTCCAGTGCATCATTAGCCACATTTTAAGGGAATGGTTGCCCAACCTGTTGCTATATTTATTTACCATCTCTCTGTACATATTTCTTATCAAGAGATTCATCAGTGGATTTAGTTTTTTAAATTAACTTTGATCCAGCATAAACTCTGCGGTATTGTATCATGTCGAAACTGACAGTTTAAAGCTCTAGCTGAGGAGGAAGTAGCTGAAGTGTAGACCTTTTACCCCATCTGTCTAATGACCTTGCCCTTTCAGAAGGAATAGGGTTTTAGCTATAATCAGCATGACTACTTAGCAAGTTGAGGGCCCTGGGATATAGTTTCTGGGATTCTGCAAAGTGGAGCCTATGAGTGTAAAGGTGATAAGGTATCTGGCACCCTGTAAAATCTGTCTGTGGTTTGGCAGGGCTGGGGAGTAAAAGAATCTGGGAGGCCGGAACAAACATCATGAAAGCACATCATCCACCACAAGAGAGAACAGGGAGTATAGCTAAGGGCCTGTAACTGCCAGGAGGTGCAAGAAAGTCCTAGGAGTCTTTTCTGGAGTCTGAAAAATCCTGTTGCTGCCATTGGAAAACTGTTCTCGCATTAGCATGCAAGGGTTTTTCCCCAAAGGGAGAATTCTTCTGGTGGGGAAGCAGCTGGGATGGATTCTTCAGCATCCAAGATCTTCTAAAAGTGGAGAAGAGGCCTCTGGCTGGTCAGTTATGTCTGATTCATCAGCAGAATCACATCAAGAGGACGCACTGGCTCGGGGGCTCTGCCCTGGAGTCTCTTCTCTCTGGGGGCTGAGAGGAGGCCCTGTCACAGGTGAGATTGAGATCACTCTAATTAAAGAAATTAAATCTTCTGCCAAAGGATTAGCATTTGTAGGGAACTAGAAGAGAGGGCCTGGATGTGGGTGGTTTAACAGGCACTGTTTTAGTAGTCTCCAGCTGCTAGCCTGGCGAGAGGCCTTGATGCAGACGCATGGCTAACTGGAGGCCTACAGCGGCACACTGCGATGCTGGGGTAAAGAAAGCATCCAAAGGGGATGGTTGTCACGATAAGTCCAACCACCGTGAGTGGGTAAAATTTGTGCCAAGTCGTTTCAAGAGTTGTAGCAGGGCCTCGGTTGTCAGGAATAGGCTCAGCTGTACTTTGTTTCAACGATTTTCTCGGTTTGACGAAACCGAGACACTCATGATGGTTGTTTGACTGACCATGGTTTCCCGGCGCGCAGCGGACAGGTGCGAGTGTCGGTCTTTATCTTTGCGTTTTTGCTAGATTGGGTAGTCGGAGGATCCGGCTGGCATGTAATCACGCAAAATCAGAACCGAAAACTGTTCTGCAAACTCCGACCCGGCGCCTAAAAGCGTTATGGATTGAAAAAGCACCAGGCCGAACAGGCTGCTCACGATGCGTGGGCTGGGCCTAAACAAGGCGAACAGTAAGTGGGCGTAGGTAAATCTTTATAGGGTATTTGTTTCCCACAGTTTAAAAACAATTGTTAACTTTTCTGACATCGGCTAGAGGCAAGAAGGAGTCTGGCAGCGAGTACTTGCCAACACTAGAAGTCTTGAGTAGTATTGGTGAAAGTAATCTCCTGGATCCGACCGACGGCACTTGCGACCTTCCTTGAGCATGAAAAAATGAGAAAAGCTGATAAACGTGCCTTATACCGAGCCAACGATGACCGGCGTCGGTGGTCGACATCAGCGAAGCCCGGACCCGGACTTTCAGTGGTTCAAGGGTCTACTGGCTAGAAAGGGTTTGAGGGATATCTTATCATTGAGCCCATAAAAATGGGCTTGTAGCCTAAGAATCCATTTGTTCTCTATCCCTTCTGTGTGGCTTTTAATGTTACCTAGCCTATTAGTTCTTGTTAAAGTCTCAAGGACCATGAATTTAAAACAATGTGAAGATCCTTTATCTAAAACATGTCGTGCTAGGGCATTTGTTGTATTCTGTTTATCAATTGCATAGATGTGTTCTCTTATTCGCTCACGTAATGTCCTATTGGTTTTACCAACATAAAGTGTTGGCACAATGGGAAGACACTTATGTATTTAATCATGCTTTATACTGTCAACACTTAAAACATTATAGTAGATTTGTTGACGATGTGTGTATTGTATGGGGGGGATCAGTTACATTACTAACAGACTTTGTTAGATACTTGAATGCCACTACTGATTTTCTGAATTTTGAATGCAGCTACTCTGTTTTGGAGATTGTATTTTTGGATGTTAAGCTAACTAAGGGAACCCATGGCATAGACACTGAGTTATTTAGGAAGACATGTTGGAAAAACAACTTACTGCACCGCAGCAGCATGCATCCCAAACATATACACAAAAACATTCCCAAGAATCAAATGTTACGGGCCTCTAGATTAACCACTCAAGAGTCTACCTTTAATAAACAGAAGACTATACTTAAAAAGAAATTTTAGAAAGGGGCTATAAAGAGACAGAAGTACATGAAGCACTAATTCATGGGGATATTCACAGAGTAGGTAAGGGCACTCCGTTTTTAAGGAGAGTAGATGATAATGATGGGTTGAACATTAAAACCAATCCCCAGCAGTAAACAGACTGATTATTCCTTATACTAATATCAATAATCAAGTAAAGGCAGGTTATAGGAGACAATTGGAAATTACTCTTGATGGATGAGAAAATAAAAGACTTAGTTGATACTAGACCAACAATATCTTATAGAAACATGAAGTCCCTAGATAGGGAGACTATGTTATGAAAATCTTAACAAGGTCAATACTTTTCCACATAAGACAGGAACCTTTGCATGTTTAAGTTGTAAGCAATGCAAATATATAGCTGCAACTGATAAATTCATACATCCACACACAGGGCGTGAATATTCGTTCAAGGATATGCATGTTGTAAAACTAGAGATGTTATATACCTCGCTCAATGCCAACAATGTACACTTTTTATGTTGGTAAAACCAATAGGACATTACGTGGCGAATAAGAGAACACATCTATGCAATTGATAAACAGAATACAACAAATGCCCTAACGACATGTTTTAGATAAAGGATCTTCACATTGTTTTAAATTCATGGTCCTTGAGACTTTAACAAGAACTAATAGGCTAGGTAACATTAAAAGCCACACAGAAGGGATAGAGAACAAATGGATTCTTAGGCTACAAGCCCATTTTTTGGGCTCAATGATAAGATATCCCTCAAACCCTTTCTAGCCAGTAGACCCTTGAACCACTGAATTCTACACATTTATATTATGTATTCAATATACATGTTTTTAATATATGTTTTAATATATGTTTTAACATATGTGTTTTTAACTCATGAGTCTATTTATGTGTGTTTTCACAAGTTTACTATATGTGCTTTCATAAGCTTTGTAGAATTTAGTAAGACATTTATACTCAGACTTGTTTGAATTTGTAAGCATCATTAACTACATCAATTACACCTTGTGGTCTTTAATCAATCAAGGTGCAATGTACTATGGTATATAAAGGGATGCATTATTCATACATCTTTAAAGGTCTAAAGAAGCGTTACACCAACGCGAAAGCGCTTACCTGTCTATCTTTATACCTGTTTGTCTTAATAAAGGACAGTCTGTGGAAGATTTGGTGAGATTTATTTGCAGCCTTCTTTTGGACTACATGTTCATCAAAATGATCACTGTGACAGTAGCCTTAGCTATATGGGTGGATTACCCTAGCTTACTACATTTGGAAGGTGGAAGGGTTGGTGGAGCTCCTGGATAATGGTCCTAGCAAAGCCTGGTCTACACTTAGAGAAGGAATCACACTTGTAATGCCTTACAAGTATATGTACAGAGGAGCAGGTCCCTGCTTCTAGAATACTTCTGCAACTCAGCCATTTCCAAAAAGCCATAGATGAAGTCAAGCTCCTGGCAGAATTAGCCTTGACCCTACCTGGAATAGATCTGTTGTGGTGAATACAACAAAAGCTAATAACCAGAGACAGACTTTTGTTTTGACACAGGTTGTCCTTTCTTCTTACCCTCATAAGATATGAATAAATGATCTGAAAGATTCAGTTCCGTCAAGATATTACCAGAACTGTCTGTGAACATCCAAGGTATAGAGTATTCCTTTCTCCCTCAGTTTTGTGTTTAAGGAAAGAAAATGGGGAGATAGTTTGGCTTAAAGTAAACCCAGACACAAAAGAAGAATTAACTCTCAAAGAAACACAAAATCTGTTGAAAATGAGAGAAGATTGGCTCACCATAAAAGCTTACAACTTGGATACTCTTCTTGCAGAGGTCAGAGCAATCAATAAAACAGCTTTCCATGTTAAGAACTTCAAGGCAGCCAGATTAACTGCTTCACTGAAGCAAGCGTTAGCTTCTCTAAACAAAATTAAGATTACAAGGAGTTGCTAATGGTTTCATTGGAGGCCTTTTATGCAAAACCCCTTTCAAAAACATTTTGACGTGAGAATGCATTCAAAGAGGAGGATCCGTAGGCAGATAGGCTGAAATTGCTGATAAATAGGTTCATAGGTTGGTACTAGGCTATCAGCCCTAGGGCCAATACAAGCCTAGCCATAACAATTCCCTGGCTATTTCTTCCCACACTATTTACTTCCCTGGACCCCTGTCTAGCAGGGCAACTGATGTGATCCCCGGGTGAATTTCCTTTCAACCATCCAATCGTCAAGGTTACTTTAGAAGAGGGCCAAAGAGGCACTCTGCTTGACATGTATGGGCAATCTATTCCAGAGTCTGGGGAGTCTCTGGATCAGGAACCTATCCCTCCGGCATGGAACTTTGATGCAGGAGTAACAAAGGTCATAGGATAGTAATATCTACATAAGACAGAGCCCCTCACTATCACTCTTCAAGAGGAACCTTGATGAGTGGATGAGTAACAGAAAGTTCACACCAACAGCACTACTAGATAGGGGCCAAGGGTACTAGCTGCTAGTACAAGGGTCTAGAGAACTACTAATGGAGCGGTGAATATCGCACAATGTGGCTGGGCTAATATATGCCTTCGGGCAGATAGCCCAGTACCAACCTATGAACCTATAGTAACTCATACAAATATTGTAAAACCAGAGAAACAACTAGCCCTAAATGGGTGCTAGTTATGTTGTTCAACTAGAAAACCTTTCCATTTGCTAATACATGATTTTCTAGCACCAGGCTTTCTAGCCTCCATTAGTACCTCCCTGCATGTCCGCTGTAAGCAGGTGCATAGACAGAATTAAAACCCTATCATCTAGGCAGTTAGATAAAGTTGACTGGTGTAGAGGTGTATAAAATGCTCCTAATCTTCTGTAAGTAGATCCATTTTGTCACGATACTTGTGATAATTGCCCCTTGCCATTTAAATTCATAGGTAAGCACCTGGCAAGCTGCCCTTGTGGGCCATTTTAAGCCCAGCCAATTTCCCTTTTTGTGCTCAAAATAACTTAGCACACTTGGTTATAGACTGGCCTTACCTATCCAATGATTGATGATTATGTATTATCCCTAATGAGAATAACTGTGTTCATACCATAGAAAATTTGAGGGAACCTATGCATGGGATAAAGCATTTAGGAGCTGCATCTCTACATTAGCAGAACAGGTGGCAGTCCTGGGGTAAATATTCTGTTTCCCATCCATAGATCTAAGTTGCGCTTAAAAATGGACAGGGATGAACTTTGTTTTATGTAGATGGGGAGTCTATGGGATGTGATGGGATATGGATGTGGAATTTCCAAAATAAGGGAGAATCACTGTTGTCTGGGCCAGAAAGGAGTCACCACAATGACCTTGGGAAATTTCTCTTGAATCTTCATAAGTACCCTGGATATCAGCTGAAAAGGTGGAAAGTACACAGGTACATTCCTATCCAAGGAAAGGAAAGGGCATCTTTCTTCCAGACCTTCTTGCATGACGTCTGGAGCAGAATCTTGCCAGCTGATTGTTCATTGAGGAGGCAAATACATCTAACTTGAGGAACTCCCCACAGATAGATCAAATTGTGGAAGACCTCCTGATCTAGTTTCCATTCAAAAGGGTCTGCCCGTGTCCTACTCAGCTTATCTTACACACAATTTTGCTCTGACCAGATGTAGGATGTCTGAAGAGTGAGATTGTGCTGTGAAGCAGCTAACAAGACTAATCTGTAAAAAGGATATGATCTGGGTGTCCCCTGCTTGTTCATGTAACACATGACTGTGGTATTCTATCTACCAACTTGAAGAGGTCCAGGAGGCCAAAGATAATTCAGAGAGTTGAGTGCCTTGATCAAGCCAAACATCATTTTAATATTTAAGTGCTTGTGTCTGTTCTTGGTGTCCCACACACCTTGAACTTTTGCACCTCCTGAAACTGCTACTCAAAGTCCTAGGTGTCTGTGGTGACAGACTGCTTTGAAGCAGGGAGGGGAGAAGGGCAGACTTGGGTTTAGGGAAATTTGCTGCCTACAGCAAGCGGTTTCTCTTCTGACAAACCTCAGCACCAAAATTTGAAAAGACAAAGGATGTTGGAGCTGGGACCAAAGAGACATCAGATATCACTGCATCGCTCTTATGTGAAATCTTGCTGGGAGTAACAAAAGAATGATAGATAGCATGAGACCCAAAATCCTGAGCTATTCCCGTACAGCGATTGAAGCCTGAATGAAAAACCTTAGAAATAGATCCAAATACAGATCTATTTTTTTTGCTGTGGAAGAAACGTTCTTTGATAACACAATCCTGTGTGGAGGAGTCAAAAAAGACTTTTAAATGTACTCTTGGAAAGCCCACTTGTGTAAGATCCCTCACCTTAGTGAGAGATTCCTGACACTGAAAGAGACTCTGCAAAGATAAACAAGTCATTTAAATATGGAAACCATGTGTTTACCATGTAGCCTGCAATGAGCTTTAAATGCAGCTAGACACTTTGTAAACACTCTTGGTGTAGTGGACAGTCCAAAGGGTAAGGTAGATAATTGATAATGTGATCCATACACACAAAACCTTAAGAAATGCCTGAAGTTTGGATGAACAGGGATGAGATGATAAGCATCTTTTACATCTATTGTTACAGGAAACTTGACTGAGGAAGAAGAGGCAAGAGGTTGTGAAGTAAAAACATTCTCAACTTGGGCACTATCACTTACAGGTTTAGGAAAGAAAGAAAGAAAGAATTCCAGAACTGGTCTCCAAACATTTTCTTTCTTTGGTACTAAAAACATTTTTGAATAAAAAAAAAAAAACTGCAACCTGGAAAGGAGGAACTGGGTCCATCTCTCCCAAGGGAGAAATAATGGGGTCTGATCTAGTAGATGAGGAATTACCCCTTAGAAAGGAGGCATTCCATCCCACTGCAATCTGTAACCTTAATGAATGACCTTCTGAGCCCATTTGCCTGAATCTGTGTCCAACAAGTGGAGATTCAGACTTTCTGGAAAGCGAAAAGGAACTGCGGAGGGGGGCTACAAGGTCCTTATTCTGACTTGGTGGACAGCCATTGGTTTTGGAGAGTTCCTGAATTATTTTTGGAATCTCCTTACCACAGATGTCCCACTCACCAGGCTAAAGAAGGAGAGAATCACGTTCAGCTGTCTATATAAGGAGAGAATCACATTCAGCTGTCTATATAAGGAGAGAATCACATTCAGCTGTCTACATAAGGAGAGAATCACGTTCAGCTGTCTATATAAGGAGAGAATCACATTCAGCTGTCTAAGGAGAGAATCACGTTCAGCTGTCTATATAAGGAGAGAATCACGTTCTGCTGTCTATATAAGGAGAGAATCACATTCAGCTGTCTATATAAGGAAAGAATCACATTCAGCTGTCTATATAAGGAGAAAATAATGTTCAGCTGTCTAAATAAGGACAGAATCCTGTTTAGCTGACTATATACGGAGAAAATCCTGTTTAGCTGTCTATATAAGGACAGAATCCCGTTCAGCTGTCTATATAAGGAGAGAATCCAGTTCAGCTGTCTATATAAGGAGAGAATCACATTCAGCTATCTAAGGAGAGAATCACGTTCAGCTGTCTATCAAAGGAGAGAATCACGTTCAGCTGACTATATAAGGAGAGAATCCCGTTCAGCTGTCTAGATAAGGAGAGAATCCCGTTCAGCTGTCTATATAAGGAGAGAATCACATTCGGCTGTCTATATAAGGAGAGAATCCCATTCAGCTGTCTATATAAGGAGAGAATCACGTTCGGCTGTCTAAATAAGGAGAGAATCCCATTCAGCTGTCTATATAAGGAGAGAATCACGTTCGGCTGTCTAAATAAGGAGAGAATGACGTCCGGCTGTCTATATAAGGAGAGAATCACATTCAGCTGACTATCTAAGGAGAGAATCACGTTCAGCTGTCTATATAAGGAGAGAATCACATTCAGCTGTCTATATAAGGAGAGAATCACGTTCAGCTGTCTATATAAGGAGAGAATCACGTTCAGCTGTCTATATAAGGAGAGAATCACGTTCAGCTGTCTATATAAGGAGAGAATCACGTTCAGCTGTCTATCTAAGGAGAGAATCACGTTCAGCTGTCTATCTAAGGAGAGAATCACGTTCAGCTGTCTATCTAAGGAGAGAATCACGTTCAGCTGTCTATCTAAGGAGAGAATCACGTTCAGCTGTCTATATAAGGAGAGAATCACGTTCAGCTGTCTATATAAGGAGAGAATCACGTTCAGCTGTCTATCTAAGGAGAGAATCACGTTCAGCTGTCTATCTAAGGAGAGAATCACATTCAGCTGTCTATATAAGGAGAGAATCACGTTCAGCTGTCTATATAAGGAGAGAATCACATTCAGCTGTCTAAGGAGAGAATCACGTTCAGCTGTCTAAGGAGAGAATCACATTCAGCTGTCTATCTAAGGAGAGAATCACGTTCGGCTGTCTATATAAGGAGAGAATCACGTTCAGCTGTCTATATAAGGAGAGAATCACGTTCAGCTGTCTATATAAGGAGAGAATCATGTTCTGCTGTCTATATAAGGAGAGAATCACGTTCAGCTGTCTATATAAGGAGAGAATCACGTTCAGCTGTCTATATAAGGAGAGAATCACATTCAGCTGTCTATATAAGGACAGAATCACATTCAGCTGTCTATATAAGGAGAGAATCACATTCAGCTGTCTATATAAGGAGAGAATCACATTCAGCTGTCTATATAAGGAGAGAATCACATTCTGCTGTCTATATAAGGGGGGAATCACATTCAGCTGTCTATCTAAGGAGAGAATCACGTTCAGCTGTCTATATAAGGAGAGAATCACGTTCAGCTGTCTATACAAGGAGAGAATCACATTCAGCTGTCTATATAAGGAGAGAATCACGTTCTGCTGTCTATATAAGGAGAGAATCACATTCAGCTGTCTATATAAGGAGAGAATCACATTCAGCTGTCTATCAGGGGCCAGGGTTTGCCAAATCATACAAGCACTCAGGTCACTGGATCGTAGCCACCAGTATGACTGTCATATTTTACATGGGTATAAATACCCTGAGATGCATCTCCCTAGACTATATAAACAGATACATAGTGGGGCACTCATAATGAGCATTCCTGATCGGTATGAGTCTAGGACTGAGCAGCATTCTACAGTCTCCAAGGGTGATGCTACAACATGAACAGAAGATGACTGATTTTAATAATTGGCTTAGTTTTTGGTGTCACTCCAAGGGGGTACAATATTTGACAGCATGGAATGACAGTTGATAGATCACAATGCTATGCCAGAAATGGTCTGCATCTGTCCCCTCTAACCTATCAAATATTGGCAACAATACCATCCTCACCTACTGTGCCTTTTTTAGGCAATGTCAAACTAACAAAACTTCAAACACAAGAAAATCATCCCTAGAAAATCTAAAGGTATTACTGCTCAATGCCAGGGACCTTAAAAAGAAATTCACCTCCCTCCAAGCTCTCCTCACCTTGGAGGATACAGCCATTTATGCTATTATCAAGGCATGGTTTAAAGCCACTGAGAGCAACCCAGCAGTGCAGGGCTACAACACCTTCCACAAAAGTAGACCACAAGCACAGGCTGTGATGGTGGAGGTGTCTCAATTTACAACAAAAGCAAAACTATCTCAAGGCTGGTCAAACAAGATGGCACACACGAGCTTATCCATATCCAAATTCTGATAAGCAAATTCCCATACCATATCCTAGCAAGCTACGGGTCCACCTCTATGACCCAGGAAACCCATAACACATTTGTAAGCTTACTGTAGTCACTCACTATTTGACCCAATACCATTTTCATGGGTGACTAACTACCCCACTATAAACCGAGAATCATACATGACCCTCAGACATGCAGGCCCAAAGATTTCTAGACTGTATCAACACAAATACCTTAAAGCAGATAGTTCATACACCTACTACGGAGTAGAACATATGGGATTTGGTCCTCACTAACATGGCAGAACACAGCAACCCCCTAGTGTAACGTCCCCTCTAGTGAGGTTGGACCATAAAGCGGTCTCCTTTGAAATAAAAATACAAACTAGGGCTCCTGTTAACTCTGTAATATTTTGGAATTACTCTAAGGCAAATTTCCAAGCATTAAGTAGTAACTTGGTAAAATTTCAAGTCCCACCAAGCCCTGAGAACACTGCCAATTGTGCATAATTGTCCAAACAGACCCTTATACAATCTTGTCAATAGATGCATAGAGTCAGCTGTGCCTACCAGGAATAAACTTAAACCAAACACAAAAAACAGTCCACCCTACTGGAATCCCAATATAAATAGGTTGTACAACAAAAGAAATAGAGTCATGGAAAATATGAAGTAGTGCAATACCCAGCAGGATAAAAAAAACTCATCAATCTTAATCAACTTCGAGGACAAATCAAGTCTATGACACCCATATCTGAGGGAAAAATAATCTCCCAGGCCAAGAACAACAATAAGATGTTCTGTAACTATGTCTGCAACCTCAAAGACAGTACATAACAATGTCCAGAACTAACTGTAAATGGAGCTACCTACACTGAGCAGAAAGAAATAGCAAATTTATTGGCTGACAAATTCAGCTCCGGTTTTAGCCCTCCCCCAGCCACCCCTCTGGAAATACCATCAAACATACCCCCCCTGCAACTATTAATAGAGGGTAGGTCCTTTATGCACTCTCAAAGGCCAAAAATAATGCATCATTTAGCACTGATAATATCCCAGGATGCCTCCTAAATATCATGAAACAAACCAAACAAACCTATCAGGCCAACTAGAATCACCATTTAACCATATCTTCTAGATGGGCTTCATGCCACAAGAATGGATAACTGCAGCAGTCATCTCTCTGCACAAGGGTGAGCCATCTACAGACCCATAAGCCTGACTAGTCTCATATGCAAAGCTATGAAAAGAATGATCATGGAAATGATTAACAATGACACACGAGTTTTCAGACAATAGATCCAACTCAACATGCATCTGTAAAAGGCAGACTATTTATTTTATTTTTATTTATTTTACATTTGTTGACTGGGCTAGTCTAGCTGGATACATATCCTTTTTCAGTAGAGGCCCAGGGAGATAAGCTCCAAAGTTAAGTAAAATTTACATAAAAACAGTAGTTAAAAATACAATACATAAAACAAGTCTACAATAGTTAAAAGTTCAATACTTAAAAAGCATATTTCTATGAATTACTACACATGAGAGGATTAACAATATTTGGATAGAGAAAAGATATAAAAAATAAGACTTATGTTTAAGAAATAAGTATAGAGGCAAAGGAAAGTTTAGAATTGGCACAAGTGTAGGAGAATACAATCATCAACAAGGGTTCAGAGTTATTGAGACATGTGGGGTAGAAAGAAGAAAGAGAATGAAGGCAATAGATGAAAGAAGAAACAAAGCACTAGCTAGTGTACAGGTGACTTCTGAGGAGTTTAGTTACAAAGAGGTCATAGCAGGGAAGATAGGGGTAGAGCAAGGAGAAGAAAAAGGGGGATGAACTATGGTTCAGTCTGGTTTCGAACAGGGACAGAGCCAGAGTAGTTGCTGATGTTCTTTTAGGTGTTTCTTGAAGAGAGATGTTGATGAGTGAGATGTGAGTGTAATGGGAAGGTTATTCCAGATTTTGCCCACAATATTGGTAAATAGTGAGTACCCTGCTTTATTGTTAGATTTGATACTAGAAATTAGTAGCTTGTTTGCAGAGCGAAGTGTTGAAATATTTTTATATGGGGTGATCAAGTTAGTGAGGACTGGGGTGTTATTTGGGTGATGAAGAATTTTTTGTGTGATCACACGTTGATTATACAGTAGTTGGTTTTGTAGGTTTGACCATCCTAGCTGTAAGAGGTTGTAGCAGTGGTGGATTCTGAAAGGGCTCCCTGTGGCAAATCTGGCTATGTTGTTATAGCTTGTTTCCAGTTTGTTTATGTTGTATTTTGATAGGTTGGTATATATAGCAGAAGCATGGAAAAGGGTAGAAATGAGGCGAGTTTGGGCAAGAGAGGTTCTCGCCAGTGGTGTGAGGTAGGGTTTGAGTCTATACAGGGAGCCTAGTTTTTTATTAACAATTTGGATGGTGTTATTGATATGGTCGCCGTAGCTGAGTTTATTATCTATGGTTATGCCCAGGAACCTCTGAGCCAGCATGTTGTTTGTTGTGTATGTTTTCCAGTCGATGGTAAGATAATTAAAATCACCCAGACTACGCCTGTTCAACCTGGTGGACTTCTTTGAGAAGGTTATCAAGACAATGGATGAGGGCAAAATGGTGCATACTGTCTACCTTGACCTGACCAAGACATTTAACACAATACTCCACTCAGGCATTGTAAGCGAACCCAATAAACTGAATATAAACCTATATGTCACCCGATGCAGTCGCGTGTCTCTCAGGACCCAATAAGTTAGGACAGGAGAGTCCACCTCCTCAAGGGCCGGTCACTAGCTCAGTCCCTCAGGGCTCTCTCTTGGGTCCACTCCTTTTTTGGCATCTACCTCTCAGAAATCTAGGCCAATGTCAAGAGCCTCTGGCTGACCAAGTTTGCTGACAATTGCAAATTAGCTGTAGTCACAGAATACCCCCCCCCCGAGATACAAATATCCTCCAACAAGGGTGGGCTCTGACAAAAAACTGGTGTGACCACTATGGTCTGAAACTCAATGCCAAGAAATGCACAATAGTATCCTTTGGTTAGTCAGCTACCCCTGGATCACTGATAATATACCCCTAAAAGTAGATCTACGAGTCAAGGATTTGGGCACACATGCAGGCACTGACCTGGCCTTCGACCATCATGTATCTCCAGTAGTAAGGAATTCATTCTATATTGCTCAACTTATAAGCAAAAATATGGCATCTGGGTCTAAGGAAGTCATTGTTCCACTGTATTTGTCCCTCATCAGACTGTACCTGACCGTGTATATCCAAAAACAGACATTCCTCACAAAAAGGAACAGGGCATCAACAACACATCCTATGCAGATCACCACAAATCTCATCTCTATACTCAGTCTCCTACAGAGTGTTGAGGGGGTGATATACGCCTACATACAAGGCTTTGGATTCTGCTCTGATGGACCTTCTGCATATCTGCAAAACAAACAGCACTAGAAATACCCAATCTAAGGACTTCAACCTTACTTGTGACATAAAAAGGACATTTTGGAGGGTCCAATATGTGTGTCAGATAATACCCCTTCTCTGGAGCAGGCTTCCCATCCAGTTGAAGCAAAGTTTTTCTCTAACTAAATTCAAGCATAATTTGGACTAGTGGATGGGGAATCAGAAATTCATGCCTGGTCTGTCACCTTTGTTCGTACTGGACAGAATAAAACAGGAAAAGCATACAACATACCTGGACTTACTGGTGTTCCTTGCCATACAGCCCAACACCTTACTCATGGGTGATTTTAATTATCTTACCATTGACTGGAAAACATACACAACAACAAACATGCTGGCTCAGAGGTTCTTGGACTTTGCCAGTGCAAATCCTCTGGAAAAGTTAGTCAGCACACCCAAAAGAGGCTCAAATGTCCTGGACATAGTACTCACTAACATGAGAAATCATTGCACCCACCCCTGTGTGATGTCCTCCCTGGTAAGGTCGGACTATAAATCAGTCATGTTTGATGTTACTGTAAGACCAGATTCCCCATCAAGCTCAAAAACGCTTAAGAATTTTTCTGAGACACACTTCCTCCTACTAAGTGATGGTATAAAAAGTTTCAAAGTCCCTTTGAACACATATAACAAACTACTATGCAGAGGTGTACACCAATGCCCTTTAAAACTACTTAAGCAATTATACAGAAGCAGTTCTACCTGACTGGATTAAAACCAGGTCTTGTTGACAAAACAAAAATTTGCTTTTACTGTATTTGTCTTTAAAAAAGTTTTCACTGTATTTGTCTTTACTCCTACTTTCTTTTGCTTTTCTTAAAATTACTCACTTTTATTTATTCTGCTGCATTTATTACTGCTTGGTAGTAGCCTGATTAAACTGTAACTGTTATTCTAAGTCTTTTGGTTTAAGCACTTGGGCTTCATACAGGCTGTTTTACATTAAGAAGGTTTGTGGTCTGTACTGTTGTGGCAGGACAGGTAGCTTACATCCTTCTATGCTGGGAATTGCTGATTGAAGGCCCAGTGTCTACTATTCTAAAAGTGTATTAGTTCTGGCTTAAGCACTTGGGCTTCAGGCCAGTTATTCTACATTAAGAAGGTTTGTGGTCTGTACTCTTGTGGGAGGAGAGGCTGGATTCTGCCCTTCTGAGCTGGGAATATCAGGTCACAGGCTTATTGTGCCTGCTTATTCGAATTGTTTCTTTCTGAAATTGGTGCGGCTTGTTGCTGTAGCATAGACCAGATTCAGGCCTACTGAATCTAGCTTTGTTTGTATAACCTGAGCACTGATCCAGGCCATCGTTTTTAGAGAAGGTTCCCCTGCACCCTAGTAAGCACGGGTGTGCAGTTAAAACTTATCTGATTGAAGACTGCTGGAACAGGGCTCAGTTTTGAGTCTTTTTCTGGATAATTGGGTAACTTGTTTAAATCAGTTTGTTCATTTTCTATTGTACTTTATTCATCTGTTTTTACTGTATTTATGTTTCTTCCTACTTTATTACTAGGGGCATTGTCTACAACTCTGATCTGCGATATATAACAATAAGTATCCTTTTCTGTGCATTTAAAGTGTTTTTTGAGTGTATCTGCTTTATTTACTAAAAAAAATAATATATATATATATATATATATATATATATATATATATATGCTTGTTTCCCGCCTTTCTAAGATAGTATAGTCCAGTTTTCAGGTTAGTGCTGAAGTCAGGGCTGTGTTACAAATCTGTGTTTCCCATACCTTACTTGGATAGAAGGAAGTTCTCTGTTCACCTGTGAGAGAGGGGAGCTTTGAGCAGCCTGTCTGTCCCCGGAGGAGTGGTTTCAGCCCAGAAATTAGTAGCTTATTGGCCATTTTGGGCTAATTTCTATCTCTTTCATTTCCCTGCTATAAATACCATATTTGCATGCGGGCAGCACTGGTTAGCTAGGGTAAAACTATTCCCAGCTCCACAAAGTCTCCTCTTCAATTTTTCCCTTCGAACTAGACAAACTTTCAACTTAAGCACTCAAGCCACTTTTCTCTCAGCCTGGCACTTCCTCAAAACTTATAGCAAGCACTTATAAACCCTAGCACTAGCACTAGACCCTCCTGTATGGTACAGAAGAACAAAGCTCTCTATTCGACCTTACCAGCCATCCAGTAAAACAGTTCACTGTACCTATCCAGGCATGTCCAAAGGGCAGTGTCAGGTGTACTCTCCAGTCCAACTGGTGAATCTGGGCATTTTGAGGCAATGTTACAACTGCCTCATGTACACAGACAACCCCCTCCTCCTACCACCAAACACTAATACATGGGAGAGATGCAACTATACGGCCAAACTGGAGGCTAAGCTCTCTCAACCCAAGACTGGATCAGGCAGTCAAGAGGAGAAGGGAAATACTTGCATCACACCACCAGTCTCACATAAACCCATTAAAGCAGCACTGGAAAAAAACACACAAATACATGAAAACATACTCGGAGGCACTAAATAAACATCTGCAAAACCAACAGAGACCTCCAAAGCAAACATCCAAGCAACCTCCACCTCCCAACACAAACCATGAAACACATACTTCACAAAACCAGTGTGCCATGCAATCACAGGCCTTAAGGCAAAATAACATACCCAACATACTAGTAATAGGTGACTCTATAGTCAGGCACACTGACGTCCCACTCACTAAGCTGAATAAGGAGAAGATTGCTGTTCGCTGCCTGTCGGGTGCCAGGATCCGCCACATAACACAAGCACTCAGGTCACTACAGAACAAGTACAAATATGACTCTGTCATTGTCCATGTTGGTGTGAATGACCTGAGCCGTACCTCTCTGGACTACATGAAGAGAGACATGGAAGAGCTCTCTGATCACATAGCCCAGGCCGGTATGATCCTGACCCTGAGTAGCATCCTGCCTTCACCAAGAATGATACCATGGTATAAAGAAAAAATTCTCAATTTCAACAACTGGCTAAGTTTCTGGTGTCATTCAAAGGGGATCCAGTGTCTGTCCGCCTGGGACGACATGCTCGACAAGCCACGCTGCTTCGCTAGAGATGGCTTGCACCTGTCACCCTTAGGCTTTCGAATACTGGCCAAGGCTCTTGCCACCCCCATAGTGCCTTTTTTAGGCAAGGCTCAAAAGACAAACCCACGGCCGTAAATAGTACAAGTAACAAAAAAACTGAGGGTAATGCTACAAAATGCCAGAAGTCTGAACCTCAAAACGTACGCAATCGAGGCACTCCTCAGTATGGAGAAAATCGATATATGTGCAGTAACAGAAACCTGGTTTAAGGCTCCAGAGAGCACCCCAACACTACCAGGCTACAACTCATACTATACATTTTGGCCACAGAACCCAAACCGAAATACAAAAGGCGGGGGTGTATCCATATTCATCAAGGATACCCGCACTTCCAGGTTAGTGGCACAGCATGATGCTTCAGAGATCATCCACGTGCAACTAACAATGGGCAAAACTGCAATTCAAATTGTAGCTTGCTACAGATCACCCACCATGTCCCAGGACCCCCATTCCACATTTCTGGAAACACTGGGAAACATAAAGGTCCTACCAAACACCCTAATATTGGGTGATTTCAATTACCCAAACATTAACTGGGAGAACTACTCAAGTACTAACTCCCTTGCCCAACATTTCCTAGAATTTATAAACTCAAACGCCCTGGTTCAACTGGTCAACACACCCACCAGAGGTGACAACATATTGGACCTGGTCATCACCAACATGGGCAACCGGTGTTCCACACCGGAGGTCAACCACTCGCTGGTTAGATCTGACCATAAACAAATCACTTTGGATATCCACATTCCGCCCCCACCCTCAGACAAAATAACCACCGTGAAAAACTTTTCAAAAGCAAACTTCACGTTACTTAATACCAAGGTGGAAAGTTTTAAAGCCCCCATGCTGAAGGATAACACTGTCCAAGCTGCAAAATCCTTCACTAATGCATTCTACGGGCACCTACAAGAATGCATGGATCATGCCATCCCAAGCAAAACCAAGACTCACTCCTCCAAGAAAAGGAAACCAGTCTGGTGGACTCCTGCCATAAACAAGCGACACAATAAAAGGAGGAAACTAGTACAGAAAAGAGTAAAATCCCAAGAAGGGAAGACATCCCTGATCAGTATCAGCAAGAAACTTCGATCCCTCATAAAATCATCCAAGGCGAGCTTTGAAAGAAAAATTGCCAAGGACTCCAAAGATAACCACAAGGCATTCTTTAGCTATGTCAAGAATCTAAGTGGCAATGCTCAGATCTGCTCGGAGCTAGTGCAGAATGGCATAATATACACTGAACCGACCGATATCGCCAATATCCTGGCAGACAAGTTCAGTGCAAACGTCACCCCCCTCTCATCCCCAAGAGGGCCCATAACCATACCAGAAGAATGTAGAGTCCCTGAAATCACAGACACTCTGGTTAAAAGAGCCCTCTCCAAAGCCAAAAACACAGCATCAATGGGACCGGACGGTGTCCTAGGCTGCGTCCTACATGAGCTCAAAGATGAACTAACCCCTCACCTAAACACACTGTTCAAACTCAGCCTCTCCACAGGCTACGTACCCATAGAGTGGCGCACAGCAGCGGTTATTCAACTTCACAAAGGTGGAGCCACAACAGGCCCCGGGAACTATAGCCCTATAAGCCTGACTAGCTTGGTCTGCAAGGCTATGGAGCGCATCATCATGGAACTCATTAAAAGAGACATTGGGAACCTCCAAACACTGGACCCTACCCAGTTCTGCTTTGTTAAGGGCAGATCATGCCTCCTAAACCTGGTGGACTTCTTTGAGACAGTTACCAAGGCTATAGATGAGGGAAAGGTGGTACACACAGCTTACCTACCTCGCAAAGGCCTTTGACACCATTCCCCATTCTGGTATTATAGATAAGCTCACCAGCCTGAACATAAATCCCTGCGTCACAAGATGGGTTGCCAACTGGCTCATGGACAGAACCCACATGGTGAGAGTTGCGTGAGCTAGGTCCGACTCTAAATCGGTTACAAGTGGAGTTCCCCAGGGCTCAGTCCTAGGACCACTCCTGTTCGGCATATACTTCTCAGAGGTACAGGCAAGCACAGGAGGACTATGGCTGACCAAGTTTGCAGACGACTGCAAACCAGGGGCTATAATTGACTCTTCGGCTGACATAGACATCCTCCAAAAGTGTCTCACGGAGACGGATACCTGGAGTCAAAATCATGGCCTCAAGCTAAATGCCAAAAAGTGCATAGTCATCCCCTTTGGAAAAAATAAAATACCCATGAACTACCACATAGGTGGTAGTCCCTAAATATGGAAATGTAATAAGGGATCTGGGGACCCAAGTAGATAGTAATCTCTCCTTTGATAATCATATTGCCAAGGTGGTTAGAAAATCCTTCTACATGGCCCACCTAATCACAAAAGGGTTCGCATCCAGATCAAAAGAGGTCATTGTGCCCCTATACTCATCACTCATCAGACCCATCATAGAGTACAATGCCCCATTTGGGATGTACCTTACAAGACACCTGCAACAGCTGGAAAGACCACAGAAGTACCTCACCAAGAGGATCACTGGCCTCAAACAGATGCCCTATGCAGCTCGACTGAAGAAACTCCAGTTGTACTCGGTTGCATACTGCCTACTTAGAGGTGATCTCTGCCTGACATACAAGGTCATGTCCAACCCAGAATTAATGGACATGCTCCACCTAAAGAAAACCTTATCCCCACGAGCCACACGCTCTAGGGATCTCAACCTCACCACAACAATAAATAGGACGTGCTGGAGGGATAGATTCCTGTCCCAGAGACTTCCCATGCTTTGGAACAAGATCCCAATCTAAATTAGGCAGAGCACCTCGCTAACACTCTTCAAAAGAAATCTTGATGAGTGGATGGGAAACAAAGTTTATCTCGGGGATCAATTCAGTGGCCCTGCTGGACAGAGGCACAGGGAACTAATCTAAGGGGGTGGCGAAAGCCAACGCATTCTGGCTAGGCTTATAAATACCTTCGGGCAGATAGCCTAGTACCTACCTATGAACCTATGAACAAGCCACCCTGGTGGACCCCTGAGTAAAAACAGGCTATACAACAACAGAAAGAAGCTAATGTCCAAGAACAAGAGGGAAATGGCTCAGTCAAGGAAGAAATCCCTCTCCAGCTTAAACTAACAAATCAGAGAACTTGTCAAGTCTTCCAAAGCTAATTATGAAGCAGAAATTGCCTCCCTAACCAAAGATAATTACAAGGCATTCATTGACTATGTCCGAAATCTAAAAGGGAATACCCAGTTATGCGATGAACTGGTTGTGGATGGCACCACCCATACTCAACCGGAGGTAATAACCAACCTGCTAGCATGACAGATTTGGAGCAAACTTCACCACCCCCCAGTCATTCCCCAGCCTATTATCTCAAGACAGCAAGTCATCCTGGTGCTCTCCAAGGCCAAAAACACAGTATCAGTGGGACCCGACAAAATCCCAGGTTGCCTTTTAAACAACGTAAAACGTGACCTAGCAGACCTACTTGGATCGCTGTTTAAGCAAAGACTAAGAACTGGCTGTGTTCTGGCAGAATGGGGGATAGCACCAGTAATCCCTCTGAGGGAATCATCAACCGACCCTGTGAATTACAGGCATATAAGCTGGACTAGCCTCATCTGCAAGGCCATGGAAAGAATCATTATGGACCTTATTAAAAAGGACACAGGTAATCTCTAAACTCTGGACCCAACCCAGCTCGGATCCGTTAAAGGTAGAGCATGCCAGTTAAACATGGTTGACTTATTCGGGAAAGTCAGTGCATACCACCTATCTTGACCTATCCAAGGCATTTGACACAGTCCTCCACTCGGGTATTATAGAGAAACTCTCTCAATTGGGAATTAACTCCTACATTACCAGATGGTTAGCCAACTGTCTCACTGACGGGACACACACTGTCAAAGTGGGTGACTTCACCTCTAGCAAAACACCAGTCACCAGTGGCATACCACAGGGATCTGTGCTGGGCCACTTACTGCTCAGAATTTATTTCTCAGAAGTTTAGGTCAGCTACAGGCCATCCATGCTTGCCAAGTTCACTGATTATTGCAAATTGGGAGCAATCATTGAGTCTCCCAATGATGTTAATATACTGCAGACCGGATTAACTCAGACAAATGACTGGTGACAAAGCCATGGATTAAAGCAAAATGCAAAAAAAAGCATTACTTTCCCTTTGGAAAAGCTGACATCCCTGCTAATTACATTGTAGACAGCACCCCTCCTAAGTGTAGACCCGGTGGAATGTGATCTGGGTACTCAGGATGATAGCAACTTGAACTTCAACCACCAAATATCCACACAATAAGGAAATCTTTATATGTGGCACATCTTATAAGTAAAGACATCACATCAAGGATGTTATAATTCCTTTATACTTGGTCCTCATCAGACCAATAATCGAGTACAATGCTCCCTTTCGCATGTACCTCACCAAACATCTGCAACAACTAGACAGACCACAGAGGTTTCTCACCAATAAATTACATGGGGAAAGACTGAATGCCTGTCACTGTATTGTCGCCTACAGGTTGCTAAGGGTGACCTGTGCCTGGCTCACAGGGCAGTCTGTGATCTAGCCCTGATGGAAATGCTACACATTCTTAAATCAAACTGCATGGGAGTCACTCGCTCCAGGGATCTTAACCTAGTTTCTGACAAGAACAGGTCATGCTGGAGAGAGAGCTACATCTGCCAGAAATTGCCACTTCTCTGTAACAAGCTCCCAGTTCATGTGAAACAGAGTGCTCCCTGACCCCCTTCAACACAGCCTAGATCAATGAATGGGTGATGGTAAATTCACTCCTTAGATGGCACCCATGTCCCTCCTGGACAGAGGAAGTTGGTATCAACTACCATAGACCCTTACCTCTGCAAACTTCATTCGCCTAACCAACAACAACTGGGGCAAGTCAGGATAAATATGGGCTTGTAAGGGCTCTAGGGCCATTAGGGCCATTAGCCTAATAACCTTCTATGAGCTATGAACCTATAAGAAGCCTGTAAATGCCCAACACCCAAGCCCTAAACTACACATACCCCTTAGAAATTATATTAAGGTCCCTAAACTTGTCAAACACATGTGGGATGCATGTCTAGGCTTAAAAAGACCCCTGTGGTCATTAGCCTCAACTAATTCCTCTAGTTTAGTAATGTCTGCCCTATTTTGTAAATATCTGCTTATCTGCAGAGACATTGTTTTGACAAATGAGGGACGTCAGAAAAGACTATATTAAAATGTGTCAGGCCCAGTATGTAGCCCTGTAAGACTCCAGCTTTAGTTTTCTTCCAAGAGGATTTGATGCCTCAAGTTATAACTGCCTGCCAACTAGATGTCAACCAAGATCTTAACCACCAGGTAATGTAGGGACCTATACATAATTCACATAATTATGTTATTATTTGATCATAATACACTGTGTCAATGGCATCTGTAACATCCAAATATATCTTGAAGCGTCTTTTTTTTAAATCAGCGATTTTCTCACAGAACTTGGCTTGAAATATTAAGGTTTAACGTCCTTTTATAAATCTGTACAGTGTTAAATCCAGGTCTGGACCACATACATTTTCCCCTCATTAGACACATAAGCAGCCAGCATTCAAAGATTTACCTATAACCAAGGCCAAGCTTATACATTTGTAGCAGAGGATGTCCTGTTTATTAACTCCCATTTTGATTGGGACATGTGACTTAACTCAGTCATCAGACACTGTACCTTACCTCTACCCCCTAAAAGTTACCTTTATAAATAACTGATGTTTGACTGGGAGGAAAGTAAAATAACAATCGCAATAATGTATTCCAACATGCTGTTCCTGGACAGTACACGCTACAGTTACCTTTTGTGTACACCATGGAGGTTTGACTGTGAGGGAAGTTAATGATATAATGTCCACACTGTCCCCAACTCACATATAAGCTTCTAAGCATAACTCTGAATAAGGCTGGTTCCAGACTAAATTGTGCCCAAGGCTCAGGCCACTACTAAGATTATGTCAAAATCTAGTTATACCACCTGGGGTGTAAAAGCTATCAGTCTCCCATAAGCCATGAAAGTCTAGATGTCCTGTAATGCATTTCGCACTTTCTTTTTGAAAGACAAGGGCATGCAAACTGTTTTTTTTTCTGTTACCTAGAAGATTTGGGTTCCTGTCAGACATTATTGAATGTGTCTTCGTCGAACTGTAAATGTTGAGAACGCAAAATGATGAAGCAGCTTTTAAGCAAATTCTTTCCCTGGGAAAGAAGTCGCTTGGCCGTTTTCGTCACTGTAGTGCGATCTCGGAGTTGGTATATTTAAGTAGGGGGGTGTGGGTGGCAAAGCCCCCTACTTAAAATAGTGTTTAGTGTGTTTTTTTTTTCTTTGGGAACAGCAAATTTTTTCCCTGGGAAAACATTTGCTGTTCTGGCTGTTCGCTCTTTTTTGTTTTCGTTCTTTTGTGGTCGATATAACAGCGTTCGATCGTTTGATCATTCGCTGTTATAACATAGGTCCGAAGATTTATGTACATGCCTAAAAATAAATAACTGTCCCTTGCGTATCTTCATCACTTATTAGGTCCGACCACAAAGCAGTCTCCTTTGAAATAAAACTGAAATCAGAAATCTCTTCAAACCGAGGTACCTTTAGAAATTTCTTTAAAACAAACTACCTACTCCTAAATGATACACTGGCAAGCTTCAAATTTCCACCAAATCCAGTTGACTCAATTGAATGTGCAGAAACATACACCACCACACTATTCCAGCAAGTAAACAGCTGCAAGGATGCAAATGGACCCCGAAGGAACAAGTGCAGGGCAAACCCCAGAAACAAACCCACATGATAAAACAATATCAACAAGTTATACAACAAAAGGAAAATAATTTTGACGAAAGGTAAGAAGAGTAATTCCCAGAATGTAAGAGCCCTTGAAACTGAAAGATAGCTACCCAAGCCAAAGACAATCACAAGGCAATTTTTAGTTACATCTGTTATCTTAAAAGCAATGCTCTGAGCTGACTGTGAATGATGTTACCTACACTGAGGCTGAAGATATAGCAAACATACTGGCCAATAAATTTGTATCTAACCTTACCCCTCCCCATGTCTCTCTCTCAAGATATACTTGAAACTGGCTTGTTTTCAGCTATCACACAATACCAAATTCTAAAGTGTTATTAAAAGCTAAACAATAGTTGTGGCTAAATCCCTGCATGCATCTTAAATAGCATGGATCACGATTGAGCCACACCCCTACAACACTGTTCAATCTCAGCCTCCATACAGGTTTCTACCAAGTGAATGGAGAACAGCTACTGTCATTCCAATGCATAAGGGAGGACCTTCCACAATTCCAGGCAATTATAGAACCATACGTCTGACCAGCCTCATATGGAAAGACTTATGGCACTCATCAACATGTCACAGGAACCTCCAAACAGTGGACTATTCTCAGTTTGGATTTGTTAAAGGTAGGTCATGCCTATTCAACCTGATTGATTTTTTTGAAAGGGTCACTACAGCAATGGATGAAGACAAAACATGGTACACCACATACCTTGGTCTGGCCAGCTTTTGACACAATTCTTCACTGAGTCATAGTAGAAAAGCTAAATAAACTAGGAATAAACCCTTATGTCACACAATGGATTGTCAACCGGCTCACAGATAGGATGCAGATAATCAAAATGGGGAAGTTTCCTCCACAAAAAAAACAGTCATCAGTGGAGTCCCACAGGATTCTGTACTATGACCTCTCCTATTCGGCATCTATTTTTCTGAAGTAAAAGCCAATACTAAAGAGCTCTGGCTGGCTAAATTTGTAGATGACTATAAGTTAGACCAGTCACTGAATCCCTAAATTACTTAGCCATCCTGCAGGAAGGTTTGTCCCAAATAAATAACTGGTGCCAAAATCATGGACTGAAACTAAATGCTAAACAAAATGCATTATTGCATCCTTTGGGAAGCTACCACACTGGCAATACACCACTAAAAATTGACCTAACTTTTGAACATATGCCTACTGTAAGAAAGCTCTTCTGCATTGCACAGCTTATAAACAAAGGGATTATATCTAGATATAAGGATGTCTTTCTCGCCTTTACTCAACTCTCACTAGGTCAATAATTAAATATAATGCCCCCTTTGGCATGCATCTGTGCAGACACATTCAACAAGTGGAATGCCAATAGAGATACCTTAAACAACATGTTCTACATGGACCAATTCAAAGCCTTGTTACAGACTGGTAAGTGGTGTTCTGTGTCTGGTATACAAGGCATTCTCCAACCCAATACTAAACACACCTGCAACATCAACTGAACAGTTTGGAGGGACAGGTATATTTCACACAGACTAATGCTGCTCTGAAACAGACTCCATCTTTCACATAAAACAAAGTTCATCCCTGTCCATATCCAAACGCAACTTGGAGCCATGCATGTGTTTCCTCAAATTATCTATGGTATGGTCCCATTTAATCTCATTAATAATAATAATATGACCATGGGATGGGTAAGGCCAATCCCTAACAAATGGGGATACATTAATTCAAGCACAGAGAGAGAAATTGGCTAGGCATAAATGGTCCACAAGGACAGGTAGCCTAGTATTTACCTATGAAACTATAATATTGTGCATGTGCATAGAGAAGAACTGATGACAGTATTGTCATGCACACACACTGACAAACCAGGTCTATTGCAAGATGCACTGTTTTTTCACATATGCACACACATACCGACTCTCCCCCAACAAACCACGGCCATCATAACATGAACACACACACGCACACACACACACACACACACACACATACTGCACACTCACCTACACATTGGAGAAGCATCAGTTCACTTGCAGCATATATTTGTAGTGTTGGTAGGAAATGACATCATCTAGATAAAAATACATGCAGAGACAGGGAGGACATGCTGATTTCACAAAGAATGAGCGCTAGCCAAGTGCTCAACCAGAGAGCAAGAAATGCCAACCCTATTTGCTGCACCAGCAAGCCGATGATCAGTTACCTTCAGGCATGTCCTGCCCAAACCACCAAAGACAACTTACTGTGGACAACACTGATGCCAGTCTGTAATGGGAATTGAATGAGATTAATTACATTTAATGTCTTACTCTTAAATACACTGCAATGCGCCCCAACACATACACACACATGCCACAGCAATGATCATGTTACACTGATTGCAACAAACACAATACTGACACTGCCCCTGCCATGCTAGATCAGCAGCGAACAGTAATCAATAACAGCAGGTTTAATTTACTTTTATCCACAGATTCCTTCTGTACCTATGAAATACAGCCCCTTTGACTGTATAAACATCAGATGTCAATCATCAACCCCTCTTTTCTTCTTTTCTACATGAAGTTGGGGTGTTGCAGCAACTGTTACCCCCCTCTCAATTCAGTGCCACTCTCCTACTTTCATCAACAGTCATGCCTTATTGACAGTCTTCTCTCATACAATCCATCCATTCCTTTGCTAGATTCTTGCATTTCCTCTTGCTTCTTGCTGTATGGCCGTGTCTTCACCAGACTGTCTTCTTTCCTCCACGTGTGGCAGAACTTGTGTAATCTGATTGCTTTAACATTCTTTTGCAATTGGAACTACCTGTGCTTCTGCTCTGATGTCCTCATTTCGTCTATTCCACAGTATATATCCTACTCCCATTTCAGCACATGACCTCCATCACCATCTAGCTTCCTCAACTGCAATGCCTTTACTTCCAGGTTTTTGTACTATACAGTAGAATTCGTTGCATTATTGTTTTGTACACAGACATACTAAAAGTAATCACAGTAAAGTATCCCAACTTGCTTTATAACAATTGAAGCTAGTCGTGTAAATCCAGATTAATGACTATTTAATTGATCATGATAGCAAGATCAATCATTTTCACCCAGAGACAGTCCCCATGTCTATCAATTTTAGCCACACTATTGACTGGGTACACTTCAGATCTCTTGTTGTGGTAAAACAAAACAAAGTATAGTAATGGCCACAGTAATGTATTTCAAGTGTTTTACACAATTTCACACAAGCACATAGCAGCTACATACATACATGCAAATATTTTAAGAATAGACATTAATGACCTCTGTACCTGCCAATACACAAACAGTTGTTCCCATAATGTGTGTCCAGGCTGTTCTTAAAAATATCTAAACTAGTGCTTGCTTAATACAATTTGGTAGTATATTCCATGTATCAACTACTCTCTCAAAGAACCAATTACTACACTAATCAGTCCTATAGAATGTTTTACCTAGGTTGTTTCATGATTCTCTTACTACTTTCTGATAACCCAAACATTCCCAGAGGAAGCTGCCACTAAAATGCCTTATATAACTGAATAAGGTCTCCTCTTAAATATCTACATGACACCATACAAGTTCATATATTTTAGACTTTCACAATAACTTTTCACATCCATGGATACCCCTGGTATGTTTCTGCTGTACTCATACTTGCATTCTTATATGGTTTTTATATTATTATTCCCAACTCAGGTGTTGGTCTAATATAACAAACAATGACTTTCTTCTTCTTCTTTCGGCTTTTCCCGGTTAGGGGTTGCCACAGCGGATCATCTGTCCGCTCATGATCATTTATTTTTCCTAGATGGTATAAACATTTTTATACAACCAATAGTTCTATGGCTGTCACTACCAACTGGTTGACTTGATTAAAGAAACTCAGTGCTGGATCTACCCATATATCCAGGTCATTAAATGAATCTACAGTTTAAATAACTGTGTGCTGCATTACATATTCACCTTTCAATTTATGTCTCCTAAATCTCATATGTCTATTTTTTACATATTTATCAGCTTATTATTCTCTTGTGCCTAAACTGGTCAATTTAGCCCAGTTCTTTGCAGGCATGCCCTATATGTAGCTCATATAATCAGTTAACCCATTTTCAAGTCATCTACATATGGTCTACTTTACTGTAGTAAAATATTTTGTCTTATTACACATAAATGCACACTAGGCCTGCAAAGCTAGATTAATAACTGTTTTAACTCAGCAAGCAACAAGATGGTCAGTTACTTTCATCCAGAGAGTGTTTACCTACTCCAACTAGCAGTTATAGTCACAATGTTGACTGTATACACCTCAAAAATCTGAGGGTGAAAAATAAAGGCTATAGTATTATTTCAAATTTAATTCACATAAATAGTACCCACAGTATTTTAATTTGCTTCATATAAATCACATTAGTCCTGCAAAGCCAGTGCAATAGGCAAATGACAGTAGGGTCAATCACTGTCATCCACTGAAAGCCCTCACATTTAGCAGCTAAGCTACATAGCTGCTTGCATGTATCTCTGATGTCCAGCTGCAATGAAATTTAAAAAGAAAATAAACAGAACAATTTAAGGGGCAGAATGATGCAGTTTAACTCAATTTTGCACAAACACAGCTGCAGGCCCAGTCCTGCAAATCTCTCTACTGCCCATATCCATATGCCTGCGACCAAAGGTCCCACTACTGTCATACCACCCACTTTACAGTTTCAATTTGTGGAACATCTGCTGTCCTATCCATGGTTTAATCAATAAATCAGGTACAATGAAGGCATAATAGGTCAGAAAGCCCATAAAATGAGTGTTTAGGTGATCAACACTCCCCCTTCCCTGGGTGCTGCAGCTGTGGCTTCTTTGAGTAAGGGAATTGTAGGGTGTTTACTTTTTTAAAGTAAAGAAACATTTTATTTTAAAAACATAAATAAGTATCAATTAAGTGCCCCTAGCCAAACGGTAACCTAGCCGGCTGCCTGGTTCACCTACATACCTCTCAACTGCCCAGATTTTTGCAGAATGTCCAGATTTTTGATTCATATTTTTATTCTGTTCCTCATAACATTTAGATTTTTCTGGCAAATTATTTGCAATTCATTCAGGATTGAACTCAGAAATTAAAGACAAGCATTTGAATGTCAGACTTCACACACTTCAGAAAATTCATGCTAATGCAAAACCTTTTATTCTATCAATTTTCTAAGTTTGTAAAAGAAATATATAAAAATTGTCCCCATTTCTGGGCTTTGGGTCCCCATTATTTATGGCATTGTCCAGATTTCTTGCTCTAAGAGATTGAGAGGTACGTTCACCTATGCTGCCAAGCTAAGGTGGGGATAGTACAGTTGTGTACACTTATCATAAATGTAGATGTACGAGTGTATTCACTGCTGCAGTCATCACCTGTGGGGTTATCCCTGCTGTGGTAGCCCCCGGTTGGCCCGAATGCCAGAGTCAATGTTTTTCCGCATCAGCTGCTGTCGCTTGTGGAAATGACGTCAGGTCGTCAGTGCTACAAAGCATGGTAGCTGACTCCATTACATCAGTTTTTCTTGCCCTAACCAGTCAGAAGCCCAAGGAAATATGGCAAAGTGGTCCTGGTGGTTAAATCCACCCTAAGAAGCTTATGTCTCCCTAAGGAAAGAGGATATAAGGGGGGAGGGGAGAAAAACCAGGACTGCAACACTGAATACACTCGAACATCTACATTTATGCTAAGTCTACACAACTGTACTTTCCAGAGAGTTCTAGTATTCGGGCCGACTGAGGGCTACCTGCAGGCAGATAACCTGAGTGTGATGACTGCAACAGTGAATACTCGAACATGTACATTTATGGTAGTGTACACAACTGTACTATGTTCTTAGTGTTTCACTGTTGCAGTCATCACACTTGGGTTGATTCTCAAAGCTGAAGAAGGGTGGAGGCAGTCAAGATGTGTTAGGGATGGCTAGCAGGCCTTGAAAGACTGCTGCAGCAAATCCAGCTCTGGATTTAGAAAAAATAGGTAAGTGGTAATGCTTGGTGAATGCGTGTACAGAACTCCAGGTTGAGGCTTCCAGAAAGTCCCTGGTAGGACTCCCCTGAGAAATGCTGTAGAGGTGGAAGTAGCTCTAGTGGAATGTGGTCTAATCCCCTGTGGGGTAGGTTTTCCATGGTGCTTGTAGCAGAAATGGATGCAGTGTGCTTTCCATTTGAAATGGTTTGCTTCAAAATGGCCTTGCCTTCTGCCCCTGTAGCAAAGCTGACTAGCAGCTGGTCAGATATTCTGAAAGCCTTAGTCCTGTCAAGGTAGAACCTGAGCCGTCAGTGCACATCCAAGGAGTGTGGGATCCTTTCCCTTTTATTCTGAGGATTAGGGAAAAAGGTTGACAAATGGATGGATTGGTTTAAAGCCACACTGGATACCACCTTGGGCATAAAGGAAGGGTTAGTCCTGAGGGAAACCCTGTCAGCATGGAAAATAATGAAGGGTTCCACCACCGTTAGTGCCTGTAACTCATATACTCTTCTTGCTGAAGTAATAGCTAGAAGTAAGGCTGTTTCCCCAAGAGTGGAATTTTAACTCTGCTGAAGCAGCAGGTTCAAAAGGGGGAAGTGTGAGCTTTTCCAGTACAAAGTTAAGGTTCCAGTCCAGGGTGGGAGCTCTCCTAGGGGGCTTTAAATTGTTAGCTCCTCTCAGGTACTGTTTGATGAGAGGGTGAGAAAAGAGAGGAGGCTCAGTATTATAATGAGCTGAGATGGCAGAGGCATTAATCTTAACGGATGAGAAGGATAGGCCTCTGTGGAGCAGCTCTGCTAGGTAATCAAGGATTTAAGGTAAGCTAGGCACAGCTGTGTCCTTTCCTTGAGACCGACTCCAAGAACAATATCTTTTCCACTTTTCAGCATAGGATTTCCTAGTACTAGGCCTTCTGGCCTCAAGGATAATGTTTAGCACCTGTTTGCTGAGGGATGCTGGTGGTGTACTCCTGGGATAAGCCAGGCTGCAAGGTTTAGGGTTTGCAGTTGTGGATGCACAATCTGTCCTTCCTGCTGAGACAGCAGGGAAGGTGTCTGATGTAGGTGCCAGGGCGGCACTGCTGTCAGACTGCTTAGAAGTGGGTACTAGTGCTGGCATGGCCAGTCTGGTGCAATAAGGATTGCCCTTGGCCTGTCCTGTTGATGTTGAGTAGCACATTTGAGAGGAGGGGCAGAGGAGGAAAGGCATAAATTGAGAGGTTTTCCCATATAAAGGATAGGGCGTCCACCTTTCAGGCTCTGCTGTGAGGGTTCCTGGTGTAAAATTTGCTCAACTGGTGGTTTTGGGGGGAGGCAAAAAAGGCCCACCTCTGAGTTAGAAGTTCCACTTGTGACGGTCCAGTAGATTTCTGCTTATGTCATCTGCCAGTGAATTTTGCTTGCCTGGCAGGAATTGAGCTTGTAGGTGCACTTGGATGCTCAAGGCTGTGTTCCACAGAGCCATGGCTAACCTGCAGAGTGGGTAAGAATGAGTTCCGCCCTGCTTGTTTATGTACCATATAACTGTGGTGTTGTCTGTCTTTATCAGGAGCTGTCCTGGAAGGATAAGGTATTTGAAGACTATCAGAGCATTCTGTACAGCTAGCACCTCTTTTTGATTGATATGCAGGGGAATTTGTTCTGGGCTCCATTTGCCTTGAATGCATTTGCCTGCCATGTGAGCCCCCCATGCATAGTCTGATGCGTCTGTTGTCAGGGTTTGGGCGGCGAGGGGTTGAGTGAAAGGAAATCCCTTGTTGTGGTTGCATGCTTCTGCCCACCAAAGGAACTCTGCCCTTAGACAAGGTATGATAGGAATCACTGTTTCCAGGTCCTGAGAATGTTGACACCAGAGAATTTTTAAGTACCACTGAAGTTTCCTCATATGCAGTCTTGCATATGGAATTAGCAGAATGCATGAGGCCATGTACCCTAGGGCTTGCAGTATTTTCCTTGCAGATAGCTGGGTTTTGTTGGCCATTACTTTGAAATAGTTTGTCAAATGGACCTGCTTTTCTTGAGTGAAGAATGCCATCTGGGAAGTTGTGTTCAAGCTTGCCCCCAGGAATACAATTTGTTGGCTGGGTACCAGTTGTGATTTATTTTCATTGATGGAGCATCGCAGTGAAGTTAGAAGTCTTTTTACAAATGCCAGGTGCTGAAGTAGCAATTCTTCACTGTCCGCCTAAATCAGTCAATCATCCAAGTATGGGTAGATTTGAATATTTCTCTGCCTGCAGTATGCAATGGCTGGAACCAAGCATTTTGTGAATACTCTGGGCACAGTAGATGAGCCAAAGGGAAGTGCAGAGAACTGATAGTGCATACAGTCTGTCCTGAAATTTAGATATTTCCTGCAAGACTCCCTTATGGGGATGTGCAGATAAGCTTCTTTTAAGTCTAGGATGACTAACCAGGCATCCCTGGCTAGCATAGGAAGAAGCTGTTGCAGTGTAAGCATTTTGAATTTTGGGACCACCAGAAAGGTGTTGAGAATTGATAGATCCAGGATAGGGCACCAAGAGCTCTCTTTTCTGGGCACCAGGAACAGTCTGGAGTAGAAACCCTGTCCCCTTTGTTCTACTGGAACAGGTTGAATAGCCCTGATATGGAGAAGGGAAAGTACTTGCTTTTGAGCCTCTGCCCACTGGGTTGGAGGAAGGTCTGGCAACCCGCTTGGTATTGGCAGTGAGAGGAAGTAGAATCTGTAATCCCTGGGATACAATGTTTAGAATCCATCGGTCCTGAGTAATGGACATCCAGTTTTTTGCATGAAGGGCGAGTTTTCCTCCTAGGGGCACAAGTACTTGGGCACGGCTGGGAAGGATAATTGGAAAGTCATTGTGAACTTTTTCCATATGGGGGTGGCTTACCACTCCCCTGGTTTTGAGGTGGAAACACTCCATTGTTTAGATCTTTGCATACCCTGAGACTGTAGTCTTGGTGGTCTGTTTCCCCTGGGTTTGGACTAAGAAGGCCTGAGAGGGACTGGAAAAGACCAGTTTTTTGAAGGCCAATGTCTACTGAATCTAGGTGGCTGCATCTGTAAGAAATCTTTGATGGTTTGCATAGATTTAGCTTTTTCTTCCATCTTTTTAAGAACTTCTTCTGCTTTTGTGCCAAACAAATGCTCCCGATTTAATGGAGCATCTAGTAATTTTGCTTTGACATGGTCAGGCAAGACTTGTTCCTTTAGCCAAGCATGCCTTCTCAGTACTGACCCAGTGACAGCAGCCCTGCAAGATGCCAAACCCACACTGCAAAGTATGTTTATTATCTTAGTTTGCAGAATGCATTAACTCTTGTAAATCTTTATTTTCTACACAATCTGGAAGTAACACCATTATTTTGTTTAATTAGTTCCATAATATGTTGCTAATACTTCAACATGTGAAACTGGCAATTCAAAGCCCTGATGGCAAGGGTTGCAGAGGTATATACCTTCTTACCCCATCTGTCTAAAGCTCTAGAATCCCTGTCTGAAGGGGTAGAGTTTTTGGCTGTAGCAGGCTTAATGCCTTTACGTCCCCGGGAAATGGTCTCTGGATCTGCAGTAGGATTCTTAAAGAGAAATTTGCGAGAGTTAGGTACTCTGCAGTACCTGGCAGGTTTTCTAGGAGCTGGTGGTAAGGTGTCAGGAGTAAGACTGGACTCCAAGAAGACATGATCTACAATATCCAGGACAGGGCTAGAGGCCTGTGCTGAGGCAAATTTAAAAATTCCCTGAGTCTTTTTGGACTGAGGATAGTACTGGCATTCCCAGCGGAAATGCTCTCTTAAGGTATGCAAGGTTTCACCAAAAGAAAAATCCTCTGGAGGGGAGGCAGAGGGAATGGATTCCTCTGCATCTGAATCCTCATAGGTAGATAAGGGTATGTCCTGGTAATCAGAAGGATCAGAGTCATCAGACACCTGGTCTGTAGAATCAGAAGGAAATTCAATTAATTGTCTTTTGGCAGGGGAAGGTTGGCTTCCCCTAATTAGAGTAATAAGGTCTTCAGCCACTGTAAGCATTTGTTTTTGTGGCATGGGAGATTGAGCATGCACTTTGGATGTCGGTTTTCTAGGCGTAATGCGAACTGTGGGCCGGAGAAACTCGGTAGTTTTAGTTGGAAATGAAGATGTCGGTTTAATATGAATATCGGTAGGTCGGAATACACCCTCAGCAGCTGGTGCCTGCACCAGGGCTCCGGACCCATCCAAGGTAGAGACATCCGCAGGTTCCATACTCAAAGAAGCATCTTGCATCATACCGGACTCTGAATGGGTCTCAGCAGAGGCCTAAGAATCTGTAGAAGCGGGCATCAGGGGCTGCAAAGGTGCCTCACTGAGTACCGGCGGACTGACGACTAGCTTAACGGAAGCGTCGTCGGCAGTTTTTGACCTATGTCTCTGTCTTTGTCTTTGCATTTTTTCAGAAGAACGGTAGTCAGATGGCTTACTGAAGTAATTTCAGAATACGGAGAATGACAGCGAAAGAATTTACCTACAAAAATAGCCTGATGATGAATGGTTCGGGCACTAAACAAGGCATAAAACCAACCGCGAGGGACATCGTGGTCTGGGCCTAAACAGGTGACGCAGTAAGAATGAAAATCTTTGTGAGGTATTTGCTTTCCACAGGCAAGACAATTGTTAATTTTTTCTGACATTGGTTAGAGCAAGAAAAAAGAATCCCCAACGGAGTACTTAGCTTTAGAAGACTTCAGGTCTGAAACTTGAAAAAATTTAAATTTCAGGTAGCAGCCGACCGGCACTTGTGAACTGCTTCTGCTTTGGGCTCCTTCTCGACAAGAAAGACTGATGTAATGGCATCGGCTGCATGTTTTAACCCCTGACGACCTGACATCATATAAAAGGCAACAGCATCTGACGCAGAAATCCCAAGACTCTGGTATTCGGGCCGACTGAGGGCTACCTGCAGGAAGATAACCCAAGTGTGATGACTGCAACAGTGAAACACAAAGAACATCTCCCTGCCTTTAGGGCAGAAGTGGTCCACTGTTTAGTTCTCTGCTGTCCCTGGGATACGGGCCTGGAAAGTCTGTCCCTGCGGGGCTTACCTTGCCCCTGTCATCTAGGTGCAGGAAAGGACCAGTGCATAGAGGGAAAATTCCTGCTGAATCTAGGAGGTTGTACTTGAAGGAAATCTTTTACTGTCTGCATAGATTTTGCTTTGTCTTCCATCTTTTTAAGCAGCTCTTCCACTTTTTCCCCAAACAAGCGGTCCTTATCCAAGGGTGCATCAATTAATTAAGACTTGACATGATCAGGGAGAGCTTGTTCCTTCAACCATGCATGTCCCTTAATGACAGATCCAGACACTGCTGCCCTGCCTGAGGCTTCTAGTGTGTCATATCCACAGTGCAATGAGTATTTTGCCACTTGACAAGAAGAGTGCAGTAAATCTGCTAACTCTTTCGAATTGGCACATTCAGGAAAGGTAGAAATCTTTTGCTTTAATAGTTCCAAAGTGTGTTGTTGATATTTTAACAAGTGGAACTGACAGTTGACTGCTCTGATAGCCAAGGTTGCAGAGGTGTAAACTTTTTTGCCCCATCTGTCCACAGCTCTGGCATCCTTGTCAGAAGGAGTAGGATTCTTTGCAGAACTAGCCCTAGCCCCTTTAGGTCCCTGTGTAATGACCTCTAGGTCTGTAGCAGGTTTTTTATACAGGTATTTGAGTGAATCCGGTACTCTGTAATACCTGTCAAGTTTACTGGGAGCAGGTGGGAAGGCATCAGGGGCTAAGCTGGATTCACAGAAAACATCACCAACCACTTCTAAGATGGGGGGAGTGGCTAGGGGTTTGTGCTGGGGCAGGTCTATAAACTCTCTTAGCCTTTTCTTAGACTGAGGGACGTCCTGAGATTCCCAGTGGAAATGTTCCCTGGGGGTGTGAAGAGTTTCCCCAAAGGAAAGGTCTTCTGGTGGGGAGGCAGAAGGAATGGATTCCTCTGCATCTGAATCCTCATAAGCAGTCAGAGGTTGTTGTTGTTCTTCAAAACATGAATAATCAGAGTCCTCAGAATCCTGCTCTGTCACTAGTTCAGGAGAAGAGTGTATTTTCCTTTTACAAGTTGTGGCCTGACTGTCCCTGATAAGGGAGATAGGATCCTCTGCCATCTTAAGCATTTGGGTTTGGGGTGGTGGAGCAGGAGTAGGATGGTGGCTAGAGGCAGATTTTCTAGGAGTGGCCTGGCTTCTAGGCCTAAGAGTATCCACTGGTCTGAGAGAAATGATAGTCGGATAAGAAGACGTCAGTTTTGGTCTAGAATCAGTATTGCGAAAGGCCTCTTCAGAAGTCGGTGCCTGTGTCGTGGCTCTGGACCCAACCGAGGCAGAGACAACCAAAGGCTCGGAAGACAAAGAAGATTCCTGCGGCATACCAGACTCTGAAATGGTCTCGGTAGAGGCCTGCATAGATATTGTATTGGGCAGCAGGGGCTGCAAAAGCGCCTCACTGAATTCCGGAGAAATGACAACCTGCTTAGCGGTAGAGTGGTCTGTCTCTATCTTTATCCCTACGTTTTTTCAGAATGTCTAAAGATTGCTGGCTGATGGATGCCATTTGTGAAGACAGAGGATGAAAATACCCGTCTACAATAATAGCTCTATGACAAATGGCTCTCGCGTTAAAGAGGGCACAGAACTGGCAATGGGGGACTTCGTAGTCTGGGCCTAAACAAGTCATGCAGTATGAATGGAAGTCTGTCTCGGTATGGGATCTGCCTTCTACAGGCGAGACAGTTGTTAACTTTTTCAGACATCGGTTAGTGCAAGAAAAAAGGATCCCCAATGGGGTACTTACCTTTAGACGTTTTCAGCTGTAATCCAAGCTCTAGTAGAGACTGACGGCACACTTGTGAACTGCTTCTACTATGGGCTACAAGGAAAAAGACTGACGTAATGGCGTCAGCCGCCTTGCTTTATAGTGCTGACCACCTGACATCAGTCCACAAGTGACAGCAGCTGTGGCAGAAAAAACATTGACTCTGGTCTTCGGGCCGGCGGCTACCACAGTAGGAGATAACCCCACAGATGATGACTGCAACAGTGAAACATGAGAACATCCTACTATTTTAGAAACAAAATGTTAGCATGGAGCAAAGCTGTGTGTTCTGAGGCACACTTTTCTAGACAAGCATCTCAGACAGACAGTGGAGACATGGACTCCTGTATTTCCTATATAGGTCCTGCAGTAATGGTAGGTCTATTCAGAGTAAACCAGGGATAACCCCTGGTTGGTGCAGACTAATGCCTTGGCATTCAAAACAGAAACCTGGCTCAGGGACGACTATAGCCTCTCACTGGTAGACTCTATGCTTGGTAATCAGCAGCATTAGTAAGACAGTATCGGAGATAAGGCTGCAACATCTTACTCCTCATTTCTCCATCTGAGCCATTCCTTAGGTGGGTCATCCCACCCCTTGAAAAATGTCATAAGCAACAAAGCAAACTGTCTGTCCATCCATTGCTTCCTTTCCTACCATCCACCCAGATGGAAGAGGATATCCCTTCAAGAGTTCACTGAACTTTTTTCATCTTGGTGTTGATTAGACCAAGCTGGCTTGCTTTGGAGTTGTTCAATATTTGGGGTGATAAATGAGAACTTTTCTAAAAATAATTCCTGTATATTATAAAGGCATTCAGGTCTGCTCAGATGATAAACTCTGTGACCATGAAAATGGGCATAATTCGACTTAGCCTAACAGCTCAGACCGCACACCCATGATGATGTGGTGAAAACCAGCCTCATTATCTAACCAATCCCCAATTAATTTTGTGGCACAGCTCCCCTGAATGCCTCCCCACAACCTTATGTTGGTGTAGTATAGGGATTTAAAATTTGTCATCTCCAGATTCTTTTTGGCCTTTTTGCTTCTTCTTCTTTTAAAGCAGCATATGGTAGGTGACACAGTTGAATTTGTTTTGATCTATAACAAAACCTTGATGCCTTCATTGGACATTCTTGCCCCAATGTCATGTACATCTTGCCCACATGGTGACCCATGAGTCAAAGTTTGATGTTGAACTTGGTGTATTTTGGCTACAATGCAAAGGCTTGGGTTCTGGTGGTAAACACACATCTTTGTAGGAGAGGCGTAGACTGCATGAGTATTCTGCTCTTTATATTCCAGAATGTCCAAAAAGACATTTTTACCCAGGGAGACTTGCACTATGAATAGCCAACTAGTAGCACTTTTCTAAGTAACTGACAGGCTGTACTACCCAGCCTGGTTTGTTACTTGAAGAGGTGGTTCATCTAGACAGTGAGAGTACTGTACCTTTTTTTTTTTTTTTACACTGAATGTGCCTCTCAATGTGCTCCCAAGGGATGGGATAGGCCTGGTGCCTTTGGTATCTGGTGGTACGATAAGTTATTCTACTTAATTACTCTAACTGTATTTACTTATCTTTGATTGTGCATCAGGTCTTTTGCAGACTTGACCTTTGCCCTAACAGGCTGACTGTATCATATCTGGAAGTAATGGTTCAGCTCTCTAACAGATCACTTTTTTCCAAGTTTGGAATCTTTCTGTTATCATTAAAGGAATCACTAGTGATTCTGATTCTAAAGCCACTCTAGAGCTTGACAATCTCGACAGTTACCTTCCAATCACCACCTATCTGTAAACTCCTGTTTCTTAGGAAGGTTCTTGAATATATGGTGTGTGCGCAGCTACAGTCGCATGTTAAACACCACAACATATGTCATCCATTTCAGTTCAGATTTAGTGTGGATTCTGGACTGAACTACATACTAAGAAAGACACCAATGAATGGGATCAGCAAAACAACTTGTTTTTGGTCCTCTTTGATCTCTCATCAGTATATAACACAGCTAACAAAAGGGATCTTAACAATTACATATCTACTGTAGTCTCTCAGAAATGGTCAAGAAGTGATTTTCAGGTTCTTGATGACAGTCTGACTTGCATTTCTGCCTGAAAATGCCTGATCCATTTTCAGACTTGACTGTATCAACTCATTTGACTTCAAAAGTACTAATAAGTAATTTGTTTTCATAAATACGTTCAGCATGCAACCCTACTGAATGCACCTGACTTATCTTTTACAATACACTGTCTGTGATCTTGGGAGCCTAGGAATAAAAACACCAAAAAAACAGAAGCAACAGAAAGCCCGAAAGCCCTAATGCTAGATGCAAATAAGCCTGTAACCAGATTCTGACCAAGGATTTGATCAATTCTGACAAGTGTGAGCAATTTTATGAATATTGATGCTGGGACACCAATCTTGCACCCACTAAAGCCCTTACCTACCTGGACTTCTATTGGAAGAACCGCCGGATGCACTATCTTGTCCAGGGCAATCAAAACCACTGGGGCAGTACTCTGTTACTAATCACATGTATGGGGGAAACTGCATATACCACTGGTCCTAAGGGACTAGAGGATGAATTATTTTGGTGGTTCACTTCTTTATAAGTTTGACCTTATAATAATGCTTGTTCCTCTATGCTTGTAAGAATTACAGGACATCTCCATTTGTGGTAGATAATTGCATTATTTCTCCAAGATGGATTCTTCTGGTGCAAATGGACATTCAATAGGTTTTGCCACTGCTTTCTAATGGCCTCCAGGAATGCAGCATTTAAAATACTGTCACACAAATAGCACAGAGTAATGATGCTCAGCAAGTTTTTTCACATTCGTATTTTTCCTTCAGCTGAAACTTTTCAACAAAAACACAACCAAAACACACATCTGGTGCTGAATTCATTTATGCCCAAAGTGAAGACAGCACCATGAAGAGAAAGAATAAAGTAAAGGGTAGGAAATGTCCCAACAGATGGATTTTGGAAAGGTACCTGCATCAATATTGGGAGATGTGTGACAAAACTGCTAAGAGAAAATATCTGAGATCGTTCAAAAGAGATGACCGCATTCGGATTTCAGAATGCAATCAGTTACTGCAGTGACTTCTCTAACTAAATAAACATGGTTTTATATACATTGAAAAGGTTTGGGAGGGTGGCTTAATGGCTAAGGTGTTGGCCTTACAAACACAAGGTGCAGGGTTTGAGTCTTACAAGGGATAATTGGCTAGGCTTAAAATGGCTCGCAAGGGCAGTTAGCTTAGTACTAAACTATGAACCTATGAAACTTAAGCAATCCCTTACAACTAAAAAAATACTAAAACTAGGAAAGTAAAATATAGTCAAAAGAAAATGCCTGTTTTTCTTTGGTATTCCATAACATTCTTGCCTTTCTGCCTCCCTGGTATAGCTACCTTTTATATAGTTACTAGCAGCTTTCTATTCAGAACTGCATCACCCTCTGAATCATTCTTCTCTGGTCTTCCAGAAGCTTTATGGAAGGTTCTTCACTTTTGACATCTGCAGAACTAACTTTTCCACCACTCAGATTTCAATCTCTTTTGCTTTTATGAGTTGCAGAGCTATACCAACAGACACAGGAGACCGTCTACACAACAGCATCTGACAGGGACAGGAATGTATGCTCTCACTGCTGCCGTGACAGGCATATTCCGCTACATGAACATTACACTTTGAAATAAGACCAACTCTAAAATGATCAAAATAAACAAGGAACTGCAAAGGAACAAATGGAAACAAAGCAAATCCAAACAATAATGAAAAAAATCACCAATGACAGGTGGAAAGTTCATTCCCACAGTTACTAGTGCTTTCACCCAACCTGTAGAGCAGGACTTCATCAGAATGAACCTTTACTTTCATTGGTGGCTTTTCTGTGTATGATTTCTGAATATTGGCCAATACTTATGACAATGGCAAAAAATAAATAAGACTCAGGTATGGAAAACTGCCAAAAAAACAGAAGTCATTTTTACATTGATGGTTTCACAAGTTTTCTATATTTTCCCAACATTTAACTGCATTTCCTAATAGTCCTGCATTATAAGTTTTAAGTAATAAAAAAATTCACACAGAGCATGGGACTGCACATTCCCCTTTACCAATATAAAAATGGCCTGGTTCTGGAAAAAAAAAAAACTTTATATCTGCAGAGTAACCCAAACAGTCAAAGTTATAAAGTTATGAGGTTCACAGATGAAAGCTGTTAATATAAACTCATGACTGTAAAGGAACCATAGAACAGTTTGTATCCTGGGCACAATGATTCAAATTTGAATTTTGCAGCATTAAAATCAAATAAATATTTGAAAGGCTTCAAAGTTGTAACTTCTCTTACCATGTCTGGTAGCGTATTGCACATTTTGGCTGCCCTCCCATGAAAAAATGTAGTTTCAAACCTCATTACTTAATACTTCAATTTATTAGAGTAACACTGTTTCTAGTATTTACATCATACGACATAACATTAAGGTTAAATTTATATGTGATACAATCACTGCATACAGACTTGAAAGCCTGCATTAAATCCCCTCTTTAGTCTATAATAAACAGAATACAAATTTAAGGATTCCACTTTCTTCGAGTGCAACTGTTTAACTAAAGCCACCTTCGTAGTAAAGGTTTGCTGAATCCTTTTAATTTTTGCATATCCTGGGCTGAATACAAGCAAAGGATGTCGCTGTATTCTATAACTGGGTGAACTAAAGCAGAATATAATGGAAGCAAAACCTTCACATTTTACATAAATGCACTATTCATGATTAATGTTAAGAGACTCATATCTTACAGACGCTTTGGGAATGTCACTAAAAGATAAGATATTGGTGACTAATATTCTCAGGTCCATCAGTGTCCTAAAGCATTTATCTGTTAAAAATTAATTTACTGCCTTTATCTTTGTTAACTTTGCTGCCTACATATATTTGCTCAGAGTTTATGCTCTTGTGGTGTCAGCCTTAACAAAATAAATGTGAAAGTGGTTAGATGCAATCTAATGACCTCACACAGAAGTAGCAATGTATTCTTACAAGACAGCCTAAACCTTTGTCCAAAGCAAAAAAGAGCTGATCATGATGCACACTCACTGGTGAACAACGGAATTGAAAGAAATTAGAAGTTATGTACCTACCATAACGTTCCATGTTAGTTGTCTTCTCTCGCCTTCTTTCTTGCTGGATGGGTTCGGAGCCGATCCTCGGCTCCGACTCGGCACTTGCTTTAGCTTGAGAACTCCTTTTACCAGCTCGAGGCAACCCTATATCCCATGATGCAAGGCGGAACTATCTCAGATCTCGTTTGGCAGCTAACCTACCCTGCTAAGGACTAACCTAACATAATTAGGAAACCAAGTTCATAAAAAGAGTCCTCATATGAAGGCTCAGGAGGAAACAACCTGATAGGAACTCTTCAAGATCTGTCCAGGCCAGGGGGTAGGAGGGAGGGGTTAAGAAAGAAGGCGAGAGAAGACAACTAACATGGAACGTTATGGTAGGTACATAACTTCTAAATGTTAAGTTGTCAATCTCGCCTTCATTCTTGCTGGATGGGACCGCGTCCCTAGCACCTGTATCCCGGGTGGCTCAATGGAACAGACTCTTGAGAACTGTGGAACCAAAACTGGCCCTATCTCTGGAGGCCAAGTCCAACTTGTAATGAGAGACAAAGGTATGAGGCGTGGCCCAAGTAGCTGCTGCACAAATAGTATCAATGGGTAGTCTATCCTGAAAGGCTGCAGAAGTGGATAGACTCCTGGTTGAGTGTGCTTTTGGTTTAGAAGATAGCTGCTTGCCTCTGAGAGAGTACACAAAGGAAATGGTGGAAGTCAACCATCTGGATAAGGTCACTTTAGAAACTGGAATACCTATCCTGTTTTCTGCATAGGAGACAAACAATTGGTCCGATTTTCTGAATTGTTTAGTTCTATGTAAATAGTACCTGAGCTGACGATGGACATCCAAAAATGAAGCTTCTGTTCAGCTCTGTCGGAATAGTTTGGGAAGAAGACTGGTAGATCTATAGATTGGTTAATATTGGTTTGAGACACAACTTTCGGGAGAAAGGAAGGGTTCGTTCTTAATGATACTCTGTCCTTATGAAAAACCAAGTAAGGGGAACGAATGCAGAGAGCTTGAATTTGAAACCCTTCTTGCTGAAGTGACAGCCAGTAAGAATATAGTTTTCCAGGTCAATAACTTCAAAGAACATGAAGCAGACGGTTCAAGGAGGTAGTATCAAGGATGCCAACATTAAGTTTAGATCCCATTATGGAGGAGGATGCTTTATAGGCGGCTTTAGGAGAAAAACTCCTCTCAGAAAGGCCTTGCATAATCTATGAGACATAATGTTATTGTCATGCAAGCCAACATGATACTTGGAAATAGCAGCCAGTTGTACTTTAACTGTAGATGACGAGGATCCTGAATGAAAAACCTCCGCCAGGAAATCTAAAACAGAATGTACAGGAGCAGTAAAGGGATCAATATTCCTGGAATTTGCCCAAATAGAAAACGCCGCCACTTGCTAGCATAAACAGTCCTAGTGGACGACTTTAAGGAAGACACTAAGATGTCTCTGACGGAGTCAGAGATCATCGGAAGCCTGGCTAGGGAAGGAAGTGGAGCAACCAAGCAGTGAGGTTGAGAGAATGAATGGCCCGGTGCTGCTGACCCGACTGGTGGATCAAGAGATCCGGAACTGGGTCCAGATGCCAGGGCTGCACCAGAAGGTGACTATGCAGAGACGGAAACCAAATTTGTCGAGGCCAATAAGGGGCAATGAGAATCAACTTGGCTCTCAAAACGGTGGCTTTCTGAATGACTTGTGGAATCAAGGGAAAAGGAGGAAAAGCGTAGAAGTCCCGGGCCAATCCTGGGTTAGAGAGTCTCTCAGGGGTTGGCCTGGAAGGGAAAGAGGTGAAATAATCGGGGCACTTGTTGTTTTGAGGAGTAGCAAAAAGATCGCAACAAGGAGTGCCCCACTGCAGAAAAATCTGATCCACTACAGATTGATTGAGAGACCACTCGTGAGGCATCAGAATGGATCTGCTCAGCCTGTCCGCCAAGAGGTTGGACCTGCCGGGATGTGCGTTGCTATCAGAAACCGATGAGAGGTGATTGCCCATTGCCAAAGTCTGAGAGCTTCTCGACACAACGGATAGGACCTGGTCCCGCCCTGCTTGTTGATGTACCAGACCACGGACATGTTGTCCGTTTGTACTGCAATAGTCCCCGTGGGAAGAAAGTCATTGAGGGCCTGCAACGTTAAAAGCACCGCTCTCATCTCCAGGACATTTATGTGCAGATGGTATTCTATGGGTTGCCACATCCGTGGACCATCCTGCCCTGATAATGCCCCCCCCACCCGATCAGAGAGGCATCCGTAGTGACTGTGGCAACTGGAGGAGGGGAAACAAAGGGTCGGCCCTGATGAAGAAGAGGGGAAGATATCCACCAATTCAGATGAGTTCTGCGACTGTGTGACTAAGATTTCGTGCCTCATCGGAGACTGTGGTACGACCACTGCGTGAATAGCATCCACTGCAGAAGACGCATGTGGAAGCGAGCCAGTGGTAGAAGAACAATGGCCGCAGCCATAAGACCTAGAACCTTCAGTATAAATCTGGCTTTGACCTTGTTGCTCTGCAATAAAATCCGAACAATTTTTGGATGTCCAGAATTCTTTGATCTGTTAGTCTGGCTAACATTTTGACGGTGTTTAATTCTGCCTATAAAGGTGATAGATTGGCAAGGCAGCAGAGAAGATTTTTCAAATTTACTGAAATTCCCAAACTCCTGCAAAGCTGTAGAGTGTAGTCTCTGGTCTGAAGAAGCTGACACCTGGTGGTGGCGGAGAGGAGCCAGTCATCCAAATAAGGAAACACCTGGAATCCTTGACGTCTCAGATGAGCTGTGACCACTGCCATGCATTTGGTGAACACTCTGGGGGCTGAAGTGAGGCCAAAGGGCAGGGCTCTGAATTGGTAATGCCTGGTCCCTAGCCAAAGCGGAGAAACCTTCTGGAGCCTGTGAATCTTTATGTGATAGTACGCGTCCTGAAGGTCTATAGAGCACATCCAGTTGTCCTTGCCCAGAAAGGGCAGAATGGACTGAAGCGTGACCATCCGGAATCTTGCCTTCTTGACAAATCTGTTTAGACTGCTCAGGTCTAATATTGGTCTCCAATCTCCGTCCTTTTGGGGACCAAAAGAATCTCGTAGATGCCGGATCCTACCTGGTCTGCTGGCACAGTCTGGACGGCTCTTTTTTCTAGGAGCTTTGAAACCTCCTATTCTGCCAAATCCCTTTGACCGGGTGAGATGTCTTGAAGGGATTGTTGAGGCGGATACCTTCAAGGGGATTTTGTAACCCTCGGATATGATCGACTGTACCCACATATCTTGTGATAGGGATTGCCAGGCTACTGGGTACAGCGAAATCCTTCCCCCGACTGCCTCCAAGGGTGGACAGTCGGGTAACACCTCAGGGATGCTGAAAGGGCTTCTCAGGAAGAGACTCCCTGTTGCCCTGGTTCTGAGGACCCCCCCTGCCTCTAGGGCGGCATCTATTGTTGTTACCCCTCTGCCTCTGGGGTAAATTGACCACGTGTGTCCGTGTAGCTCCTTGGGCTTTATGGAACCACATCTTCCCCCTTCTGACCCTTGGGATATGGTCTAGAAGGAGTGGAAAATGGACTCCAACGGCAGAAAGAGTTTTACCGTCCTGCTCACACCTGGTCAAGGTATCCTTCACCTGAGGTCCGAACAAAGCCGAACCATCAAAGGGGGTATTGGTGAAGGACGCCTTAAAGGGGTCTGCAAAATTACAAAGCCGCATCCAGGCTTGGCGTCTAAGAGCAACTCCTGTGCCTGCGGCCCTGCTCGCTCCATCGGCCGCATATGATATGAGCCGCATGGAGGAGTTGGATAGGGAATTTAGGATTGCTAGCTGTGAGGCAATCTTTCTTGAGCCCCAGCAGCAGAAGGATCCTGGACCACTTCACCCAGTTCCTTGAGAATATCTCTTTGAAGCCTGGTGAAGTGACAAAGGTAGTTCAGCGAACGCATAGCAAAGGTCGCTGAAGAAAACATCCGCTTTCCATACCTGTCCATGGTCCTAGAATCCTTATTAGGAGGATGGACAGGTACTGAAGGATCCGCCAGTTCCTTCTTAGTGGCCGCCACCACCATAGCATCCACAGAGACGCCCTTGGAAAGAAACTGTTTGTCCGTAGGGGCCGTGATAAATTTGGATGGTCTCCTGGGGACAGGTTCCACAGAATCTGGAGCCACGCCTTCCGAGCCACTACCTGCATAAGTGGGTCGAAGGCGGAGACACCAAGGAGGTGGAGGGTCGGGATCCAAAAGCCTCCAGGTATACCGACTCATCCTCGGAGGGATCAATGGATGGCCAATTCCCCTCTGTTTGAGGAGCTCAAGGATGTCTGAAAAGGAGACATCCTCAGAGGGGATGGGGAACCCTCCGACTCATCTAAGTCGGTATCCGATGTAGTAGACTCGGGGAGTCTGTGTGTTTCCTCTTACACGTCCTCTTCCGAGGGGTTCACCTGCTGGATCAGGAGAAACTTCGGAAGAGGAGGAAATTCCCAATGGGGAAACCTGGGGCGATGGATCCCTGGGCCTGAGAGCAAGAGGCTGGCAGGAGGCGTCTACAGGCACTGAAGAGGGAGGAGCTAGAGGGATGGACCGTTGACCTGGCTCAGAGGCCAGGACACTCCTCATCACCTCAAGGCTCCTCCCGGGAGGCGGAATATCCCGATCCGAGGATACAGGAATTCCCGGCTCCACTGAGAGGGAAGGCTCCGAGGCCGATGTCGGTGCCGAGCTTACCAAAGCGAAGCCCGAGAGGGAGGCGGGTCGGACAAGGGTCCGATGCCACTAGCCCCTCGCAGCCGACAAGGAAACCCGGCGACGGATCCCTCAAGGAAGGCCTCAAGGAGGAGATCGTGGCCGAGGACGACGGAGCCGAAGGATGTATCGGCTCCGGCCAAACAGTCGCTGTCCCGAAGCTCCGGCTCCGAACTCTGGTGTGGAGTCGGAGGAGGAAGTTCAAGGGTGAGGCAATGGCGAAGTCTGTTGAGACGGGCTATGGAGCATTTGGGCCAGTGCCTGCGACTTCAACAGCCTGCTTACCACCCTCTCTAAGTCGTGGTCAGACAGCCTGGAAGATCTCGAAGATCGGCTCCGATGGCTCCGCTCCGACAAAGAGGAGACCCCGGGCCGAGTGGATACTCTGCAAGGGGACCCGAGATCTCTTTCGGGACGAAGTCATCGGAGCAGTCCCCTGAATTCCAGATGGGCCGAAGGTCTCGGCTCCAATGCTGGATAAGGTGTCAGCTCCAGCCGAGCTGACAAGGCCACAATAGACCGGGTGTCGAAACCAGTCGGTGCCGAACCCACTACTTTTGAAGCAGATAGATCGGTTCCAGCGGGCGATCTCGGCTCGGAGCGGAGCCACTGGAGGAGGCTTGGATACTGAAGCCTGAGCCTTGGTGGCTTAGAAGGTTTCGGACCCTGTTTTAGAGGGAGAACCTTCTGGCTTAAGTAAGCCACGGAGGATTAGCTTATTCCTCCGTTCCTGCAGGACTCTCTGGCTAAAAGAGTGACACAAAGCACAGGAGTCCTGCAGGTGCAAAGGCCCCAGGCAGTAAACACAAGAAGTGTGACAGTCTGTCAGAGACATTTTCTGACAGCACGAGTCACACTTCTTGAAGCCTGAGACCTTGCCTTCCTTAGACATTATGGTGGGTCACAGTCATAGTGAGCAGAAATTGCTGCAGCATGAACCTTTATAGAGGAGAAGGACAAACCTTGTCCAATAACTCAGTAAGGTATTGAAGCAACACTTAAATTAGGTTTAGAAACATCAAAGTCCTTTGCTGTACTCCAAAATAAAAATCTCCTCCATTTATCTGCGTGAACTTTCTTGTACTCAGGCCTTCTGGCCTCCAAAATAACATTCAAAACTTGCTGTGGAAGATGAGACCCTCCAGGGTTTAAAACAGAATATGCCAGGCTGTCAGATGTAGAGAATGAAGTTTGACATTGAGTAAATGACTGTTCTCCTGAGACAGCAGGTGAGAATCAAGGCAAAGGCCATGGAGGCTCCTGTACCAGACTTCTCAGTAATGGGTACCAGTGCTGTCGAGGCCAATCTGGAGCTATTAAAATCATGTTTGGCTTGTCCTGTCTGACCTTCAGCAGTACCTTTGGGAGGAGAGGCAGAGGTGGAAAGGCATACACGTGAAGATTGCTCCAGTTGAATGAGAGGGCATCCACTTTCCAAGCTGTGGGATGAAACCTTTTTGTGCAAAACTTTGGCAGCTGGTAATTTAGTGGAGAAGTTTAACAGATCTATGTCTGGAGTTCCCATAACACTGTCAATCTCTGAAATACATGAGGATCCAATTTCCACTGGGGATCCATAATTTGTCTGCTCAACACATCTGCTAAGGAGTTCTGTGCTCCTGGCAGAAACCTTGCCTGAAGATTTAGCTGTAAACTGAGAGCAGTCTCCCACAAAATCATTGCTTGTCTGCATAGAGGATAAGAATGCTCCCCTTGCTTGTTGATGTACCACATGACAGTTGTGTTGTCTGTTTGAATCAACACCTGCCCTGGAAGAAGTAAATTCTTGAAAGCTATCAATGCAAATTGGACTGCTAACATCTCCTTCAAGTTGATATGTAGATGTTGAAGTCTGGCAGGCCACGTGTCTTGTACCCATTTTCCATTTAGATGAGCTCCCAAGCTTTGTCTGAGGCATCTGTCATTAAAATCTGACTGGCCTGGCGGGTCACAGAGAGTCCCTTGTTTAGGTGACATTCCTGAGCCCACCACAAAAATTCCTTTTGAATGCAAGGTATTATCTGAATGACAGTGTCCAAATCTTGGCAGTGCTGTGTCCATACATTCTTGAGATACCATTGTAGCTTCCTCATATGCAGTTTGGCATTGGGAAGTACCAGAATACAAGATGCCATGAACCCCAAGGCTTGAAGGACTGTCCTTGCAGTCAGCCTGGACTGACGAGACAACTGGTCGAAGTAAAGAGAAAGATTCTTTGTTTGTCCGAGGTCAAAAAGGCCATCTGGGATGCTGTATTCAGTCTCACACCCAGAAAGCACATGTCCTGAGAGGGTACTAGACTGGACTTTATTTCGCTCACAGAATACCCCAGGCATCTTAACACTGCCATCACATACTGTAAATGATGAAGAAGTTCGTCCTTTTCTTGGGCCAGAATCAGGCAATCGTCCAAATAAGGATAGATCTGTATTCCTCTTAGCCTGAAGAAAGCTACCACTGGAGCCAGAACCTTCGTGAACACTCTGGGCACAGTAGATAAGCCAAAGGGCAATGCAGAGAACTGATAATGTGAAGTCCCAGCCCGAAAACGCAGATACTTCCTGCAACTGGGCCTGATAGGAACATGAAGGTAAGCCTCCTTGAGATCCAGAGTCACCATCCAGTGATCTTTGCCCAGCAGAGGTAAAAGCTGTTGTAACGCCAACATTTTGAACTTGGGAATGTCCAGATATGTGTTGAGGATAGATAAATCCAAAATTGGTCTCCACGTGTTTCCTTTCTTTGGTACTAGAAACAGGCGAGAATAAAATCCTAGGCCCACTTCTGGCAGAGGGACCGGTTGTATGGCCCCTATTTGAAGTAGTAGAGAAATTTGTTTATGAGCCTCTAGTGTTTGCTGAGGAGGAACGTCCGCATGCCTTTGAAAGGAGGCAAGGTATGGAAATAAAACTTGTAACCCTGGTGTATGATATCCAATACCCATTTGTCTTGGGTAATCAACATCCAATTTTCCTTGAAGAGTGCTAACCTTCCTCCCAAAGGTGCTGCCAGGCAAGAAGGATCTGGCAGCTGAAAAGTAGGTCATTGGGCCTGTTTACGAAAGGACTGGCCCCTGCCCTCACCAAGATTGTGCAGGTGAACTCCTGTTCTAGGCCTGAAAGAACTCTGAGCTCTGCCCCTACCACGCCTAGATCTACCCCTAGACTGAGAATCATAAGAAGGATACGCCCACCCCTTAGCAGGCCAATTCCTACTAAACTCGGAGGCTGAACTTGCAAAAATCTTTAACAGCCTGCATAGACTTAGCCTTGTCTTCCATTTTCTTCAAGACTGACTCCACAGGTGAACCAAACAACACATCAGACTGCAAAGGAGCATCCAAAATCCTTGTCTTAACATGGTCAGATAAATTCTGATCCTTCATCCAGGCGTGCCTGTGAAGAACTGAGCCAGTGGCAGCCACCCTAGACGAGGCCTGCACAGCATCAAAACCACACTGTAATGAATGCTTACCCACCTGTTCAGAGACATGCACCAAATCTTGTAATTCTTTACACTCAATGCCTTCCGCCAGAGCATCCACCTTAGACTTCAATTGAGAAAGAAGAAAGTTTTGATATTTCAACATATGAAACTGGCAATTCAGAGCCCTCATAGCTAAGGTAGAAGATGTATAGACCTTCTTTCCCCATCTATCCAAAGCTCTGGCTTCTTTATCTAGAGGAACCGGATTTTTACAACCGAGGCCTTGACACCCTTAGGTCCCTGACTAATAGTTTCTGGGTCCCCTAGGACTCTTATAAAGATATTTATGAGCCTCAGGCACCCTGTAATACCTATCCGGTTTAACAGGAGCAGGAGGCAGAGAATCAGGATTAAGAGAAGCCTCTGCAAACACATCTTCCACAACATCCAGAACAGGGTATAGCCAAGGGCCTATGCTGGGTAACAGCAAAAACTCCCTAAGCCTTTTCCTAGAATCAGAGAAGTCCTGACCTTCCCACTTAAAATGTTCCCTCATAGAATGAAGTGTCTCTGAAAAGAAAAATCCTCTGGAGGAGAAGCAGAAGGAGTGGAATCATCTGCATCAGAATCAGAATAAGGAGAGTACTCCTGCAAGTCTTCAGCTGAAGACTCTGAAACATCCGGCCTGCTCAAAACTTCCCAACTCTGGCTCCACCCTAGGCCTCTTATCAGGAGGGGGCAAGGAACCTCTAATCAGAGTAATCAAATCTTCTGCCATTTTAAGCATGTGCTTCTTAGGCACAGACCCTGCTGAACTAGGAGTGACACCAACAGAAGCTAAAACTGGCCTGCCTCTGGGAGAAGCCTTGGAAACAGAAGGAGAAGGCCTAACCACCCTAGGAAGGGAGGGGAGTACAGTAACTTGAGAAGCCCCTTCAGCCTGACCTGCCTCCTGAGAGACCACCTCCTGCAAAATCAAAGTCTCCACCTGGGACTCCAGAGAAGTTCCGCCGGAACCACCGTTCCACTGAAGCCTCTGAAGAACCGGCGCCCTGACCGGACGACTCATCTTGCCTGGGTTTAACTCTTTTGTCTTTGCGCTTCTTCAAAGAAGCGGGCGCCGGAGAATCCCACGGCATAATATAATCGCACCGCTTCCCAAAGACCAGCCAAGCACAAACTAACCTTCGCTTAATAGTGCTTATTGAACCTAGCACAAAAGCGACACCCAACAACGCCGTGCTCAGGCCCCAAACAAGGAATACACAAAGAATGATAATCCCTATGCGGTATCTGTTTCACAAGAAATACAGTTATTCACTTTTTCTGACATCCGTAAAACACTGAGGCAAGAAAAACCAAAATATTCCCAACGGGTACTTAGCCAACTTGGATTCGGCCCGAAACTCCGAAAAATTTCAGAACGCCGAACGGCACTTGCAACGCTGCTTCTGCATCGGACCATGCGGCAAAAAAGACTGAGGAAATGACGTCGGTCATGCACTTTTGTACCCTGACGTCCTGATGTCAGTTTTAAGCGCCTTGACCGACGTCAGCCTAATACTTTGGTATTCGGGCCGACCGAGGACAGCGGACTACCCATATGTAAGGACTGCAGCAATGTGAGATGAAGAACATCATCCGCTTTCCATACCTGTCCATGGTCCTAGAATCCTTGTTAGGAGGATGGACAGGTACTGAAGGATCCGCCAGTTCCTTCTTAGTGGCCACCGCCACCACCATAGCATCCACAGAGACGCTCTTGGAAAGAAACTGTTTGTCCGTAGGGGCCGTGATAAATTTGGATGGTCTCCTGGGGACAGGTTCCACAGAATCTGGAGCCGCCCACGCCTTCCGAGCCACTACCTGCATAAGTGGGTTGAAAGGCGGAGACACCCAGGAGGTGGAGGGTCGGGATCCAAAAGCCTCCAGGTATACCGACTCATCCTCGGAGGGATCAATGGATGGCCAATTCCCCCTCTGTTTGAGGAGCTCAAGGATGTCTGAAAAGGAGACATCCTCAGAGGGGGATCGTGGGGAACCCTCCGACTCATCTAAGTCGGTATCCGATGTAGTAGACTCGGGGGAGTCTGTGTGTTTCCTCTTACACGTCCTCTTCCGAGGGGGTTCACCTGCTGGATCAGGAGAAACTTCGGAGGAGGAAATTCCCAATGGGGAAACCTGGGGCGATGGATCCCTGGGCCTGAGAGCAAGAGGCTGGCAAGAGGCGTCTACAGGCACTGAAGAGGGAGGAGCTAGAGGGATGGACCGCTGACCTGGCTCAGAGGCCAGGACACTCCTCATCACCTCAAAGGCTCCCTCCTGGGAGGCCGGAATATCCCGATCCGAGGATACAGGAATTCCGGCTCCACTGAGAGGGAAGGCTCGAGGCGATGTCGGTGCCGAGCTTACCAAAGCGAAGCCCGAGAGGGAGAGCGGGTCGGACTAGGGTCCGATGCCACTAGCCCCTCGAGCCGACAAGGAAACCCGGCGACGGATCCCTCCAAGGAAGGCCTCAAGGAGGAGATCGTAGCCGAGGACGACGGAGCCGAAGGATGTATCGGCTCCAGCACCGAAACAGTCGCTGTCCCGAGAAGCTCCGGCTCCGAACTCTGGTGTGGAGTCGGAGGAGGAAGTTCAAGGGGTGAGGCAATAGCCGAAGTCTGTTGAGACGGGCTATGGAGCATTTGGGCCAGTGCCTGCGACTTCAACAGCCTGCTTACCACCCTCTCTAAGTCGTGGTCAGACAGCCTGGAAGATCTCGAAGATCGGCTCCGATGGCTCCACTCCGACAAAAGAGGAGACCCGGAGCAGTGGATACTCTGCTTGAACGGCGGGGACCGAGATCTCTTCGGGACGAAGTCATCGGAGCCGAAGTCCCCTGAATTCCAGATGGAGCCGAAGGTCTCTCGGCTCCAATGCTGGATAAGGTGTCAGCTCCAGCCGGAGCCGACAAGGCCACAGTAGACCGGGTGTCGGAACCAGTCGGTGCCGAACCCACTACTTTTGAAGCAGATAGATCGGTTCCAGCCGGAGCCGGAGCCACCGGAGGAGGCTTGGATACTGAAGCCTGAGCCTTCGGTGGCTTAGAAGGTTTCCCAGACCCTGTTTTAGAGGGAGAACCTTCTGGCTTAAGTAAGCCACGGAGGATTAGCTTATTCCTCCGTTCCTGCAGGACTCTCTGGCTAAAAGAGTGACACAAAGCACAGGAGTCCTGCAGGTGCAAAGGCCCCACCTAGTAAACACAAGAAGTGTGACCGTCTGTCAGAGACATTTTCTGACAGCACAAGTCACACTTCTTGAAGCCTGAGACCTTGCCTTCCTTAGACATTATCCTAGGAGGAAGTCACACACAAACCCCAACAAACACACACAATTAATCCCCTAACACACAACACACAGGTAGGGATTAACCAATGGGGTTTAGGCCTAACTAAACTTTTATACTAAAGGAAATAAAAAGTTTTGAAATATAAGGGAATAGGGTGGGCTGTAACACACTACAGACTATAAAAATGGAAAACAAGGGGGGAAATAAAACCCTAACTAAGCTTTTTCTCTTTTGACAAGAAAATTACTTACCTCAGCTGGCAAAGGAGACCTCTTTCGCTAAGCGGCAAACGAGATCTGAGGTAGTTCCACCTTGCATCATGGGATATAGGGTTGCCTCGAGCTGGTAAAAGGAGTTCTCAAGCTAAAGCAAGTGCCGAGTCGGAGCCGAGGATCGGCTCCGAACCCATCCAGCAAGAATGAAGGCGAGATTGACAACTTAACATACATTATTACATTAATAAAACAACAGATCACAGCCAGTATACATCAAAAAATGCATTTTGCTTACCAGAGGGAATTGTGATCATTTCCAACAGCGAGAAGAACTCAAGTAAACAAGGGCCACATAAGTCTTGTCCTACCCTATGTGTGTACAACAGGTAAGTTTGTGCTTGTAGGGAAGACGCCACATGGCTTGAACAAATGCAGGTTGGGAAAAGAGATACACAATGAATTAATGAAAAGTTATGTACTCAATATAACTAGGTATCTGCGTTGTCCATTTTCATTCTTCATCACTAATGGGTCTTAGATCCAATATCAGATCTGATTCAGCCACTTTTCAAGACTAAGGATCTGAGTCTCAAGTGCCTCCCTCTACCCATAATGCACCATACCATCCTCAACTCCCCATATAGTTTGCTGCCCTATAACTAAAACAGACTGCTACAACTATAGATAAAGAAGTATTGGAGACTCAAACCTGGAACCCAAGGGTTCCAAATTCTTCCAAGCACTTCACAAAGGCGCCAGGCCGAGGATGGATGGGAGGGATGTGAGAAGGAATGAAAATGGACAACACAGACACTGAGCTATGGTAAGCACATAACTTCTAAATCTGATGTCCTTTTCATCCTCTTCACTGATGGGTCAGAGTTTCCCATCTATGGAAACCTTGGGTGGCCCTTAAGGAAGGATGTGCCGGAGCACAGTTGAGCCAAAGGATGCCCTGCTCCTGGAAACAATATCTAACTTACAATGTGCAACAAGGGTACGACTCTTAGACCAAGTGGCTGCAGCACAAACTTTATCAATAGATGCTCTGGAAGATAAAGTGGAGGAATGTTTAGTGCAATGAGTCTTGGGAGATTGGGGCAAGTCTATACCTTTCCCAGAGTAAATTAATAAAATGCAGTATGTTATCCATTTATCGAAACTGATTTTTGAAACCGCCTGTCTTGACTGGCTTACTGAGAAGGAGTCAAACAGCTAATCAGACCTTCCTATGACCCTTTGTTCTGTGGAGGCAGAAACGTAATTGTCTGTGAACATCCAGGAGATGTAAAAGGTATTCATCTTTGTTCGAAAAATTGGGGAAGAAAACTGGCAACTGAACTGATTGGTTAACGTTAGCCTCCGTGGCCACCTTAGGCATGAAAGAAGGAATTGTTCTGAAGGAAACTATCCTTGTGAAAAATGATGTAAGGAGGTTTGACTGACAAAGCTTGAAGCTCTGATATTTTCTCAAAATAAGTAATAGCTACCACGAAGATCATTTTCCAAGAAAGAAATTTTATGTCACAAGAATCTGCCAGTTCAAAGGGCTTCTGCATAAAGCCTTGCAGTACCACTGTGAGATCCCAAAGGGGAGATGGATCTTTTCATAGTTTGGAAAACAAAAGGGATGAATTTCTCTTCCCAGCATGAAAATTGGATATGGCAGCCAGCAGGAGTTTGATGGTGGAGAAACTAACTCTTTCTTGAAAAACAGTGCTAAAAAAGGGTGGGGATAAATGCTGTGGATGGTGAGAAAGGATCAGTATGTTCCTTTGATTCCCAAAATAGAGAATCTCTTCCACTTAAGCTCTCAGAGGCCAGGATAATGTCACGTATTGAGGGGGCGAGCCTGGAATTTCTTGGGTGAGATATGAGATCCTGTATGGGATCTAGAATCCAAGGTGGATACTTGAGGTAATACCAAAGAAAAGGGAACCACACCTGGAGAGGCCAGAAAGAAGCAATAAGGATTAAGGAACTCTTTGACCTGTTGACTTTCTGTAGACCTTTTAGGATCAATGGTAACGGGGGGGGGGGGTAACAGGGGGGTAAGCATAAAGGAGACCTGGGGACCAATCGTGGACTAGAGCATTGCTTGGTGACTCCCTCTCCAGGGGGATCACAGCAAAATACTTATGGCACTTGAAGTTCAGGGGAGGGGTAAAGAAGTCGCAACAAGGTTGGCCCCAATGGCTGAATATCTTGTTCGCTACTGACTGTTTGAGGGACCACTCTTGAAGAGTCAAAACTGACCTACTGAGTCTATCTGCTAGAACGTTTGTTACCTCCAGAATGTGTGTTGAGATTAGAAAATGGTCTGAAGAGATCGTCCATTCCCAGACTCTCATGGCCTCCCTGCACAATGGGTAAGAATGGGTTCCTCCTTGTTTGCTGATGTACCAGACTACTGACATATTGTTTGTGTGAATCCAATCGTCCCCAGAGGGAGAATATACTGGCAGGTTTGCAATCTCATCTCTAGAACACTGATATACAGTTTGGTGTCTGCATGTGACCACATGCCTTGGACCCTCTTCCCTAGGAAATGACCCCCCCCAGACCTGGAAGTGTCTATGGTCACTGCTGTTATGGCGGAGGGAAGACAGAAGGGTTTGCCCAGAGAGAGGTTGTGTGATTACAGCCACCACTGTAGATGATTCCTGCAGATCTGAGATAGTTTTATGGGAACTGACAGCGGGTAACAAAGAATGGACCACTGAATTGCTACGGTCCACTGGAAAGCTCTCATAAAGGACGTCGCAAAGGGGACTAGAACAACTGTAGCTGCCATTCACCATACAGCCCATACAAAGTACAGTTGTGTACACTTACCATAAATGTAGATGTTCGAGTGTATTCACTGTTGCAGTCATTACATTTGGGTAATCTGCTGGCAGGTTGCCCTCAGTCGGCCTGAATTCCAAAGTCTTGGGTCCTGTGTCGGTTGCTGTCTCCTCTTCCATGACAACAGGTTGTCAGGGGTATAAAACAAGCAGCCAATGCCATTTTCTTTAGTTTTTCTTGCCCCAGATGTCAGGTGCCCCCAAAAAGGTAGCAAATATATATATACAAACTATATATACATGCATCAATATAACCTTTACCTTCATCTACAAGCAAATACACCACATAGGTTGTAGAAGATAGAGAAGGAAAGATAAACTCCAGATTGAAAGGGGGATGGCGGGCGGGTAACCTGGACTGCAACAGTGAATACACTCGAACACCTACATTTATGGTAAGTGTACACAACTGTACTATGTTCTTCGTGTTTCACTGTTGCAGTCATTACATTTGGGTAGAATCCCAAAGCTATGGTTGGGAGGCTGGAGCTAAACAGCATTAGGTGCGGCTATAAGGCCCTGCACAACTACAGTGGCAAAGCCTGCCCTGGACTTAGAGTAGAGAGGCAAATGATAATGCTTTGTAAAAGTGTGAACAGAACTCCAAGTAGCAGCCTCTAGAATGTTTTTGGTTGGTACTCCTCTGAGAAAGGCTGCTGAAGGAGCTGCAGCTCTGGTGGAATGAGACCTGATGCACTTGGGCACAGGTTTGCCATGGTGTAAGTAGCAGAAATGAATGCAGTGGCTTATCCACTTTGAAATAGTCTGCTTTGAAATAGCCTTTCCTTCTGATCCTGCAGCATATGTCACTAGTAATTGCTCAGTTTTTCTTAGAGCTTTAGTCCTGCTCAAGTAGAATCTTAGCTGTCTGTGTACATCCAAGGAATGCAGAATTCACTCCCCCTTGTTCTGCGGATTTGGGTAAAAGGTTGGCAGATGAATAGTTTGGTTAAGAGACATACTGGAAACCACCTTAGGCATAAATGTTGGATTTGTCCTCAGAGACACCCTGTCTGGGTAAAATATGATAAAAGGCTCCACACCCATGAGGGCGTGTAGCTTTGAGACTCTTCTTGCTGAAGTAATTGCTAGTAGCAGAGCTGCTTTCCATGATAAGAACTTTATATCAGCAGTAGCAGCTGGACCAAATGAAGGCAGGGTGAGCTTTTCTAACACATAACTGAGGTCCCATGCAGGTATTGGTGATCTTCTAGGAGGCCTTAAATTTTTGGCTCCTCTAAGATACTGCTTTAGTAAAGGATGAGAAAAGATTGGTGGCTCTGTATTGTAATGAGCTAAAATGGCAGAGGCATGGATTTTAATTGATGAGAAAGATAGACCTTTGTCAAGCATCTCAGTCAAGTATTGTAATATCTGAGGAATATTTGGTTCTGCTGTATCAGTTCCTTGTGCTTGATTCCAAGCACAGAATCTCTTCTATTTATCAGCATAAGATTTTCTAGTACTAGGCCTTCTGGCTTCCAAAATGACATCCATCACAGCTTTACTGAGAGGTGTTGTTTGTATAACTACATGATCAGCCATGCTGCCAGGTTCAGTGTCTGGAGTTGATTATGCAGGATCTGATTGTTTTGCTGGGACAGTAGTTGAGGTCTTTGAGGTAAGGTCCAAGCTGGGTATTGAGACAAGTTCCTTAGGATTGGGTACCTGTATTGACGGGGGCAGTTCGGGGCAATTAGTATCATCTTTGTTTTTTCTTGTCTGACTTTTAGTAGGATCTTGGGAAGAAGAGGCAGAGGAGGAAAGGCGTAAACTGATAGGTTTTTCCAACTGAAGGATAGGGCGTCCACTTTCCATGCTCATCTGTGATAAGTCCTTGTGCAGAATCTTTTCAATTGATAATTTTGAGGAGAGGCAAATAGATCTATGTCTGGGCTCCCCCATTTCTTTGTTATCATGCTGAAGACTTGTGGATCTAGTTTCCACTCATGAGGGTCCATAAGGTTTCTGCTTAAATCGTCTGCCAAGAGTATTTTGTTTTCCTGGCAGGAATTGAGCTTGAAGATGTATTTGGTAAGTCAAAGCTGTGTCCCACAGTACCACGGCTAATCTGCAAAGGGGGTATGAGTGCGTGCCCCCCTGCTTGTTTATATACCACATAACCGTGGTGTTGTCCATCTTTATCAGTAGCTGTCCTGGATGAAGTAAGTCCTTGAAGGCTGTCAGGGCATTTCAACAGCTAGCATCTCTTTTTGGTTGATATGTAGATGCATTTGTTTTGGGGTCCATATACCCTGAATGCATCTTCCCACCATGTAGGCCCCCCAGGCATAATCTGATGCATCTGTTGTTAAGGTTTGGCTGGCAGGAGGTAGAGTGAAGGCCCGTCCCATGTTTTGGTGACATGCCTTTGTCCACCATAAAAACTCCTATCATTGTTTCCAGACTGTGACAATGTTGACTCCATAAACTTTTTAGGTACCATTGAAGTTTCCTCATATGCAGTCTTGCATATGGAATCAGTAGGATGCAGGATGCCATGAAGCCCAAAGCCTGCAGAGTTTGTCTTGCAGATAACTGGGTTTTTGTTGCCATCAGTTTGAAGTAGTCAGTTGCCTTTGCTTGTCTGGCGTGAGGTAAGCCATCTGGGCAGTTATATTCAAGCTTGCACCCAGGAATGTTATCTTTTGAGAGGGTACCAGTTGTGATTTCTTTTCATTTATTGTGTACCCTAGGCATGTTAGAAGCCTTTTCACAAACGCCAGGTGTTGAAAAAGCAATTACTGGTGCCAGGCACTTTGTAAAGACCCTGGGCGCAGTAGATAAGCCAAAGGGCAGTGCAGAGAATTGGTAATGCATTAAGCCAGCCTTGAATCTGAGGTGTCTTCTGCACGACTGCCTTATTGGGAAATGTAGGTATGCCTCTTTTAGGTCTAATGTCACCAGCCAAGCATTCTTGCCCAGCATGGGCAGAAGCTGCTGCAAAGTCAGCATTTTGAATTTTGGAATGTCCAGGTATGTGTTCAAAATCGATAAATCCAGTATTGGCCACCAGGCCTTGTCCTTTCTGGGTAACAAGAACAGTCTTGAGTAAAAACATTGTCCTTTTTCCTGTCCTGGTACTGGCTGAATAGCCCCCATATCCATGAGGGACGTAACCTGTTTCTGTGCCTCTGCCCATTCATTGTTTGGCAGATCTGGCCAACCGTTTGCCATTGGCAGAGTATGGAAATGGAATCTGTATCCCTGTGATACTATGTTTGGCATCCACTTGTCCTGGGTTATTAACTGCCAATTTTGAGCAAAAGAGTGCTAATTTTCCCCCTAAGGGTGCTGCCAAAAGGTAAGTGCTTGGTGAAGGCAGAGGGAAGTAATTGGGACTGTTTTCTGTAGGTTTGCGCTTTATCTCCTCCACATTTGGAGGTAGCAGCGCCCCATTGCTTTGACCTGTATGAATCTTGTGCCTGGTACCTGGAACCCTTAGGGGTCCGGATTTGCCCCTTGGAGCTCTGTCTGACACAGGAAAGAACCAGTTTTTTGTAGGTCAGTGTCTACTGAATCTTGGTGGCTGCACTTGTAAGAAGTCTTTTACAGTTTGCATAGACTTAGCTTTGTCTTCCATTTTCTTTAAAACCTCTTCTGCCTTAATACCAAACAGAGTATCATGCTGTAAAGGAGCATCCAGTAATTTAGCTTTAACATGATCAGGCAAATTTTGCTCTTTTAGCCAGGCATGCCTCCTAATCACAGATCCAGTAACTGCGGCCCTGCAGGAGGCTTCTAAGGAATCAAAACCACATTGCAAAGTATGCTCTCCAACCTGTTAAGCTGCATGCAATAATTCCTGCAATTCTTTATTTTCTGCACATTGCGAAATCAACATCATTTTCTGTTTCAGCAATCCCATAACATGTTGTTGATACTTGAGCATATGAAACTGGCAGTTTAAGGCCCTAATTGTCATGGTTGCAGATGTATAAACCTTTTTTCCCCATCTACCCAGTGCCCTTGAATCTCTGTCAGAGGGGTTAGGATTTTTTGCTGTTGAGGCCTTAACCCCCCCTGGAGCCTGTGAAATAGTTTCAGGATCAGCATCAGGATTTCTAAATAAAAATGTGTGCGAGTCAGGGACCCTGTAATATCTGTCAGGCTTGCTGGGAGCCGGAGGTAAGGAGTCAGGGGTCAAGCTTGACTCTGAAAACACATCATCCACAATGTCTAAAACAGGGGGTATAGTTAAAGGCCTGTGCTGAGGGAGAAGAAGGAAATCCCTGAGCCTCTTTTTTAATTCTGAGAAATCTTGACTCTCCCAGTGAAAATGCTCCCTCAAAGTATGCAAAGTTTCTCCAAATGAATAATCCTCAGAAGGTGATGCAGATGGTATAGACTCCTCTGCATCAGAATCCTCATAGGGAGGTATAGATAATTCCTGATCAGAGGAGGAATCAGAAGAAACAGAAACCTGATCTGAAGATTCATAATCAGTGTCTTGCCTAGGCCTCTTATCAGGAGGGGGATGGGAACCCCTGATCAAGGTAATAAGGTCTTCAGCCATTTTGATCATCTGTTTTTTAGGCATAGCGGCCTGTGCACGTGGCTCATGCGTCATTTTTTTTTAGTTTTAGAAGTTGCTTTTGTCTTTGGTTTTGCAGCTGTCGTCGGTCTGATATAAAAAAGTTGAGGCCCGAATACACCCTCAGAAGCGGGTGCCTGCTCAGTGGCTCCGGACGCATCCGAGGGAGATGCATCCATGGGTCCAATACTTTGAGTATCTCCTGGCATGCCGGACTCCTCATGGGTCTCAGTAGGGGTCTGTGACTCGAAAGTAGTGGGTATCAGGGGATGCAAAAGCACCTCACTGAGTACCGGCGAACAAGCGACTGGCTTAGGAGAAGCTTCGTCGTTGGTTTTGGACCTTGTCCGTCTGTCTTTGTCTTTTTCTTTGCATTTTTTATGTCCTCCGGTAGTCGGATTGCTATCCAACGACATTTCTGGGTAGTTAAATCTGTTTCCAAAATACTTTGAGGCAAAAATATACTGACGCTTATTAGTGCATTGGTTAAATCTAGCACAAAACCAACAGCCAGGCACATTGTGATCAGGGCCTAGGCAAGGAATACAGTATAAATGGAAATCCTTATGAGGTATTTGCTTCCCACAAGTAATACAATTATTAACTTTTTCTGACATCGGTATGGAGCAAGAAAAAAGTTTCCCCAACGGGGTACTTAACTTTAGTGAAGACTTCGGTTCTGAAACTCAAATTTGAATATTTCAGTAGTCGGCCGAACGGCTTTTGCAAAATGCTTCTGCTTCGGGCACCGCGCGGCAAGAAAGACTAAAGAAAATGGCATCAGCTGCTTGTTTTATACCCCTGACGACCTGACGTCATGGAAGAGGAGACAGCAACTGACGCAGGACCCAAGACTTTGGAATTCAGGCCGACTGAGGGCAACCTGCCAGCAGATTACCCAAATGTAATGACTGCAACAGTGAAGCACGAAAAACATCCAACTTGGCCAGTGGTTGTGGGCGATCTAGTACATCTTGAAGGTGTTGTCTCCTAGATAAAATGTCATGTAGTGGCAATGAGGCCACTTATATCATTGAATCCAGTTGCATTCCTATGAACTCTAAGTTTTGCACAGGTGTCAAGTTCAATTTTGCTAGGTTCATCATAATGCCCAGGTGGTTGAAGATTCTCACTAGATAGTCCCTTAATTGTATCAGAAGATGCCTTGTTGGTGCAGTAAGGAGCCACTCACATAGATATGGAAACATCTAGAATCCCTTTAGCCTCATGTGAGCAGCTACAACTGCCAAACATTTGGTAAATACCTGGGAGGCTGTAGTGAGGCCAAATGTCAGTGCCCTGAACTGGTAATGACTGGCTCCCAGCTGAAAGTGCAAATGACTTCTGGAGTGCCTGTCATTCTTGATATGGTAGTATACTTCCTGAAGCTTCATGGAGCACATCCAATCATCCTTGTGTAAAAGTGGCAGGAAACTTCCTGAAGATACATGGCGCCATCCAATCATCCTTGTGTAAACATGGCAGGATGCTTCCTGAAGATCCATGGAGCACATCCAATCATCCTTTTGTAAAAGGGGCAGGATGAACTGAACCGTAACCATTCAGAACTTTGAAATCTTGACAAAATGATTCAACTTGCTATGATCCAGACTAGGGCTCAGGTCCTCGGTCTTATTTAGCACTATAAAAAAGTGAGAATAAGCTATGAACCCCTCTTTGCTCAATCAGGACTTCTTGGATGACTCGTGTTTTTGTAGAAATCTTTGAACTTCTCGTAGTGCGTACTCTGTCTGACTGGGTGGAATGTCGGGGAGTCTCCTCCTTGGACCTGGAAGAGTAAGGGAAAAGGAAGTGTAATAGCCTCTGGATATAATGTTTAGCACCCAGGAAGTGTTTGTTATACTTGTCCAGTCATCTAGGTGCAGGGATAAACAACCTCCAACTGCCTCTAGAGATGGACTGTTGGGCAATACTTCAGGAGTGCTGGAAGGACCTTATCAGGGAAGGGTTCCCTGGAGCTCTGATTCTGTGGACCCCCCTGCCTCTGGGGCAGCGTCTGCCAAAGAACCCCCCCCCCCCACCTCTGTAGGAAGTATCCCCTGAAGAGAGCCTTGTGACTTCCTGAACTAAGTCTTCTTACCTCCTCGTTGATTCCCAGAGAAGGTCCTCTGAAGAGTAGAAAACTTAATCCCCACAGCAGACAAGGTCTTTCCTTCTTGCTCATCGTGGGTTAGTGTTTTTTTTAACAGAAGGTCCAAACAAGGAGGACCCGTCGAAGGAGGCATTAATGAATGACACCTTGAAGGGTTACGCATAGTCAAAAAGCTGCATTCAGGTATGTCTCCTGATGGCTAAGCTTATTCCAGCTGCTCGTAAGGTGCTTTCCTCCACATGCAAAATCAACCTCACTGAGGAATTAGTGAAGGAAGAAAGAGGATCCATTTGGGGAGAAAACATTTTCAGGTCCTCCTCCAACATGGTCTCGGCAAGGAAACTGGATAATTCCTTAACTAGGTCTCTCTGCAGACAGATTAAGTGTGCCAAGTAGTTCAATAACCTCAGAGAGAAGGTAGCTGAGGTATAAATGTGCTTTCCATGACTGTCCAACACTCTAGACACATGGTTAGGTGGATGGACAGTGGAGCTCTGCTCTGCCAGCTTCTTCTTAGTGGCTGCTGCAATGACAATGGCATCTACTGGAACTCCTTTACTCCAATGAGTAAGATCTGATGGCAGACTCAGGAACCTATGGGCATGCTTGGGGATGGACACGACCATGTCTGGTTCCTTCCAGGCCCAGAGGGAGACTAGGTCAATCAATTCATCTGCCCCAGGAGTCACCCAGGACATAGACAGGCCTGTCCAGAAAACCTCAAGGAACACAGATTCCGCAGGAGGAGGAGGTTGGGCAGACCATCCTCCTTTCTGCTGGAGGAGCTCCAGGATGTCTCCAAAGGAGACTCCCTCAGGTGGTGATCGGGGAGATCCTTCTCCCTCTGTGAGGAACTCCACAGGGGAGTCTATGTGCCTACCTTTACACTTCTTCTTTCGAGGGGCCTCCTCCATGGGGTGTTCCGCGGAGGTATTGGAAGACAGGGAGACTCCCTGAGGGAAGCAGCCTAGAAGCTCCTCGGGACAGGCTGACCTAAGACAATAATGATAGGCTCAGTGCTCAAATACGATGAAGGAAGGGATAGATCCTGGGTGTCAGGATATGACTCTAAATCTAGAAAAGCCTTTCAGGTAGCAGAAAGGGCTGACGGGCCCAGGGAAGCCCCCTCTCTCTCTCCCCCTCAGAACTGAAGCTATCGGAGGGGAAAGAGCAGAACCACCCAAGGATCTGAGGTCTCCCAACAGAACAGAACCAGAGCTGTTGAAGGCGAAAGCCCCAAGGGGAAGCAATAGATTTGACAAAGACGGAGCCGAAGTCAACCCCCTAGAGTAGGTACCAATATCTCGAATCCAGGACCTTCTCTGATCCAACAAAAACAGAGCAGTGCTAGTCAGGGATATAGTCAGAGTCGAGGTAGGAATTTTCCTCGGATCCACACAGACTCTTTCAAGGTCCCAGGCTCTTGGGATGCTGAAAGCAGGGGTCAGATCGAAAAAGGAGTCTGTATGGAAGGAGGAGGAGCACTCACAGATCCAAGATGGGATGGCGATATCAATACCCCAAATCCGGATTTTCACCCTAAGGACCTTCCACATCATTCTATGTCAGTCTCTGTGAAGCTTTGGGAAGACCTGGAAGGAGCCGAGGATGCATGTCTTGATTTGGTAGGGTTTTGAAGGACCTTTAAGGGAACAGCTGGGGATACCAGTTCCACCTGGGAGGCCAATGTCAGGCTCCAAACCGCTGGATCAAAAGCCCTGGGATCTGAGGAGGAGATACCAGGAGTGGGAGCCTGAAATAATAGGATCCGATATTTTAGAGATGCTCAGAGTCCAGGTGGTTGAATATGCCTGCCTCAAGAACTTAGGGGTCAAAAATGACTGATCCAAAATGTTTTTGCATCCAAAGGTTTACTGGAGGTGCTTAGGATCAGATATTGACTAATCCGAGACCTTAGCCTTTTTCTTGCCATGCTCCGACTCCCCTGAGGAAGCTGAGAGGGAGCTTTCCAAGCCAGCATGCTTAAGGGGGGGTTGAGCCCCAGAACTGGAGGATGTAAGCAAAAAGCCCTTTAAAATGAGCTTTTTTTTTTAGTCAGCTAACACTCCGGGATTGAATGCCATGCACACCACATCCAAATGGTCTGGGCTTAAGCAAGAGATGCATTCCTTGTGGGTATCAGAGTTAGGGATCTTGTGCCCACAAAAAAATGCATCTCTTGAACTCAGTTGGCTTCTCTGACATAACAGCACACTAAACACACCAACACACACAAGGCAATAAACTAGAAGGCAGCTAATCTATAGAAACTAATTACCAAAAGAAACCCTTAACAACAAAACTAACTAGAAACAACAATTTTTTTTGTAAAGTGCCAACGGCATGAAGTAAGAAAGAAGAAAGGGAAATCAAAGGTCCCTGATACTTTAACTATAAGAAGGGAGGTGAAAACAGAGGAAAAAAGTACTAATAATTAGTCACTAACAGCTGTCAATAATTATAATTTTTCACTTATCTGACTAAAAAACTCCTCCACCACTAGCTTGAGACTGGAACCATATCTGGATACAACATGCGGCAAACAACATCTGGGGAGTTGATGAAGGTATGGCGGATTATGGGTAGAGGGAGGAGTTCGAGACTTGGAGCCTAAGTCTTGGAAAGTGGCAGAGTTGGATCCGATATTGGATCCAAGACCCATTAGTGAGGAGGAATGAAAAGGACATCATCAGATCAAACATGATTTATCATTAGAGCAATACTTCCCAGGAAATGCAGTTTTTTCTCTTGTAAGAAAAGCATCGTCCCATGTGAGCCGGTCACCATGCAATTCAGCAATTACCACTGCTCAGCGGAGGATCAGGGCAGACAGGTGCAAAAGAAGGTAAGAAAATGGTTGACAGCACAAGCATCCCCAAATAGGAATTCAGGCAATTTACAGATGCTCCCTAGAGTATTTTCTGACCATCAGTAAGCATGTGACCCCTGTAATACAACACTGGTGTAACACAAAGGGCTTCTATCTAAGCACTGTCGGTTGTTAAAAAATGACTGTATATGATGTGTGAACAGGGTTACTGCACCAGAACCATGCATGACAGGGACTACAGTATTTAGCGTAACAAAGCCTTGCAGACCCCTACAGAAAAGTGTACCCCATCACACTGCATTTGAAACAACTGAAGATTTTATCAGTGCTGCCACCCCCTGACTATATAATGTCATATGCCAATACCACCTCTATGCCTAATGCAGTACTGTGCCAAATCAGCATGATCAAAGCAATATTATACAACATGTGCATGAAACTGGTGACTGTTGTAGGGCATGGTGCTTGGCTATCTCATGGTTCATCAAGGTGCTGGCACAGCAATTTGTATTTGTTACATGGGATATTGATCAGCTGTCTGGTGGCCACCTTCTGTAAGATTCGCTACTGTCCCATATGTGGGATATGGACACTGAGAGGTATGAAGCTCTGCAATATTACTCAATAAATGAGGGTGGAAGATGGAGTCTGTGACTACTAGTGTAAATGAAGAGGGTAAATGATGGATTATTAAAAAAAATGCAAGAGTATTTTTTTATCACATTTCTTACTAATAAAGGACGCCAGCAGACTCTACAATGTCCTAAAGTTGCAAGATGTATAGTGAGGCACAACACTTCCATCAGTGTGAGGGCATGATGGTAAAAAGTAAAAAATACAGAGGATGGAAGGTAAACAACAGCTTATATTAACAAAAAATATACACTGATGCAGGTAATTGAGCAGAATGCACAGCAGCATATACATAAACAGCAGTGCACTGAGCCACTGCAACTTTGATGTGTGCCTGGTACATCGGCTTAATGTACAGAAGAACTGCACTAGAAAATGAAAGGTTAAAGTATTCCAGTGTATGTCACTGGGCTTCTCAACTTCAAAGTGAGTGCTGCAACATGTTTCGAAAGCATCAGCTCAAAAACATGATTAAAGGCCAGCCAGCTTCACAGACAGTGTTAAATACATACAATACTGGGACAGAAACAGCAGCGTGCTTGCACAAACGTCTTCTTGGAATGCTCATCTCCTTGGTACACCTAGTTACTATTATCACTTTCTGATGATTTTTTTTATTTTGAATTTTTACATCATTAGATATTATTACTTTTCATACACAAAAACACACCAAGTTTGGTAGAGTCCCTTGTCTTACTGCTTCCAGGTCAAATAGTTCAACTAGGAACAAGGATACTGTAGGGACCCCGA